>NC_090647.1:239032978-239282978 GCF_040937935.1 Hyperolius riggenbachi | reverse complement strand
ATTGCATGAGATTTTGAATACTATGAAGATTATGTAGGCAAGTGCTCATGTTACATGGTAGTGACAAAAGCAGCTAAGCCTGGATGTGTGTACCAGGTTTTATGCTGGGCATAGACGGGTCAATCCGGCGGCCGATTAGCCACCGGATCGACACCAGCCGCTTCCCCACGGATTGATTCCTGCTCGTCCCCGCCAGCGGTCCTCATCAGCCCTGCCATTGTCCACCAGCGGGGATCGAGCAGGCAGGGGTCGAGCAGCGTGATCGGACCAGCTGAATATTATCAGCTGGTCGATACACGGTACAGAAACGTACCGTGTATCCCAAGCATTATGCTGGGCATAGACAGGTCGTTCCGGCGGCCGATTAGCCGCCGGATCAACTTCAGCCGCGTCCCCGCGGATCGATTCCTGCTCGTCCCCGCCGGTGGTCCTTATCAGCCGCTCGATTCCCTGCCATTGTCCGCTGGCGGGGATCGAGCGGGCGACGGTCGAGCGGCTTGATCGAGCCAGCTGATTATTATCAGCTGGTCGATACACGGTACAGAAACGTACCGTGTATCCCCAGCATTAGACTTGTACTAGACCAAGATCACTTCAGGGTTATAAATACTGCAGAGTGTATAAAAAGGTCAGCCTGTAAGAAGCAGAGTAAGTAAAACAAGCTGCTGTTGCATGGTAAAATGCATAAACATAAAAAAGATTTAGTTACAGCATGAGCATTTAGCTAGCAGGAGGAGGAAATATAGTAATTGTAAAAATAAAGTCATGAGTATGTAGCTATACTTTATAATCACAGGATGTTGCCATGAAATCATGCACACACCAGACATCTCTCACAAACACAGCATTTGCATTCATCATCTAATGTAGCCATGGGAATCAATTACTGTAACTTAGCATTTAAGTAATGAATGAGATCAGTACAGTGCTCAGGAGCAAGTCATATGATATTACTATAACAACCTTAGTGGTGTTTCTTTGCCATTTAACAAAAGCGGTCTGATGAGTTTGTAAGGTAAACATACACCTTGCTTACACAAACAATATTTAATACAATAATTAAGCTTACTGACAGTTATACATTTTTTACACAGCCATAAAGTTGAAAAACAAATGTGATCACAGAGCAGTGGTATCCAACTGTAAGGGCTGGTTCATGGTCATTTTTTAAGCTCCACATAGCAAAGGAAGCAGATCCTAATGTAAAAAACATGGATCCGCCTGCAGAACGCAGTTTCCAAACTGGGCAGGAAATCTTATGCAATGAAAGCCTATAAAAAAGACAGTCCGTTTTCACTAGGCTAGTTGCCAATCGCTACTGCTTGGTCCCTCGTACACAGCCTGAGGACCAGCATAAGCATGGGGATCTCCACTGGGCTGCAAAAGAGCAATGTGAATTCTCAGCAACAGGGAGAATTCTCGTTGGTTCATGATGGACCAATTAAAGTTATCCCTGTTACTAGGAAGAATTGGCCAAATGCAGCCTACGGAGAGCCCCGTGCTTCTCTTGGCCTCCAGGCTGAAAATAGATGGACCAAGCGTCAGCGGGACAGGTGAGCGGCAATGCATGCGGGTGGACGTGATCAACGCGGACGAGCAGTATCAATTGTTGCAAAAACGGACGGCTTACCATTTTGCATCTGCTCTAATGTGAACCCCGCCCTACAAGGCAGGACACGTGACCAACAATGCGTACGGGTGAATGTGATCAACGCAGGACACGTGATCGTAGCAAAAGTATAAACTGCTGCAAGCGGATGTAAAATGGACAGCTTTTGGTTTCTCTTTTGCATCCGCTCTAGTGTGAACCGGGCCTAAGAAGATCATTTACAAAAGAGTTGTCCAACAAAAGGCCCTGGGGCATCACCCTGACCAATACATCATTTAACTTGAGCCCCCTTAGTCTAGGGAGCATTTTAATAATAATTAAAAAAAAAAAAAAAAAAAGTTTGCCACTTTTAAAAAACCCACTTGCCATAATTATATATATATAAAAAAAATATTGGAACAGGTTTTAGTGACCAGGCTCACAGAAGCTTTATGCTGCTTGAAAATGGACCAAATTCCACCTTTGTGGAATTCAATTGGTCTATTTTCATCTTTATCATCGGCTTGCCGCCTCATCCTCCTCCTATGCTGTAAGCAGAGTTGCGCAGCCCAGCATCCCCCCGCCATGCCCCACCCGGATACTTTTTCATGCCACCCAGCTGGAAAGATATTCGGGCGAGATCACTGTTCACGCTATATAGAATTTGCATAGTCCTGCATCAATTCAGAATTATCTGAATCTCCTTGACCATCCCCAGCACAGAATTAACATATTACAATTACACAAAAGTGGCAATCCGAGATCATTTCAGCTAGTGTAACGGTCTGCCACTCTAGACCATTTGTTCTAGCGGAGACCGACCACTGATAAGTTGCAGTATGTGGCCCACTGAAGGGTATTTGTGTAGAACAATCAAACTTTAATGTCCTAAGGAGATGGTCAGTGCAAGGTGGTGATCTCCATGGGCCCTCAAAACTACTAATCAGGTCTGATCACCATATTATAAAAGTGGCTAAGAACATAAACGTGGTGATCCATTGCCTCTAGATGTGGGGATAAAAAAAAAAAAAAAAGTGCTGCTATTTCTGAATGTCACTTTTTTCTGATTACCAGCATGTTTGGCTGTATTTTTCCGCAAGTCCATTCAAGTATTATTCAGGTGAATAAATTCAAACTTATTCTATTGTACTGCACATTGCCTGTCGCAAAAATCTTAAAATTTAAGTAAACCTATACAGATAAGAAGTGCATTTCTCCCAGAGTAAAATGAGCCATACATTACTTTTCCCCTATGTTGCTGTCACTTACAGTAAGTAGTAGAAACCTGACAGAACCGACAGGTTTTGGACTAGCCCACTCCTCATGGGGGATTATCAGGGATTTCTTTTATTTTCAAAAACTCTTAGGCCTAGTGCACACCAAAAACCGCTAGCAGATCCGCAAAAATGCTAGCAGATTTTGAAACGCTTTTTCTTATTTTTCTGCAGCGTTTCAGCTAGCATTTTGCGGTTTTGTGTAGCGGTTTTGGTATAGTAGATTTCATGTATTGTTACAGTAAAGCTGTTACTGAACAGCTACTGTAACAAAAAACGCCTGGCAAACCGCTCTGAAGTGCCGTTTCTCAGAACGGTTTGCGTTTTTCCTATACTTAACATTGAGGCAGAAACGCATCCGCAATCCAAAATCTGCAGCAGCCCGGGAGTATGCGTTTCTGCAAAACGCCTCCCGCTCTGGTGTGCACCAGCCCATTGAAATACATTACCCTAGCGGATCCGCACCCGCAAGCAGATCGCAAACCGCAGCGGAAACGCTCCGGTGTGCACTAGGCCTTAGTGAATGGCAGTTGCTCCGTCCAAAAAAGTGAACGGTGAGCAGGGAGGACGGCCAGCAACTTTATATAAATCTTTTTCAGGGAGTGTCTTTATAAAGAATAAAGGCCATGCTGAGCATACCCTGTGGAGAGATGGACTAGCCCAAAACGTGTTGGTTCTGTCCGATTTCTTCTACCTACTGTAAGTGACAGCAACATAGGAGAGAAGTAATTTATGGCTCATTTTAGTCTGGAAAAAATGCACTTAAAATTTATAATATAGATATATATATATATATATATATATATATAAACACATCCAAATTAGAAGATTTTTGGAACAGTGGTCCTTGCTGGCACTGTTTAAGCATACTGTTCCATCTTGGTAATAACACCTGATGCAGGACATAAGTCACCAATGATACATGGATATAAAATGGGGACATCAGTAGCAAACTATGAAATAGGTGGGTTATGGGGCCGTCCAGAATGCATGAAATGATCTAACCAAATAGCAAAATCAATAGATGTATGTTCACCTTTAGTCACCCGTGCCACGGCAGCAGACACCCAATTTCCTGTGACATTGACACTTCAGCATCCTTTTGTCTGATCTGGAAAGTTAGAGGACTTTCGGGCCAATAATCTAGTATGTGTATAGGTGTCCTCCGACGTCCCATAAAGAACATGCGTGTAAGATCTTTATCAACAGCGATGCACAACCGCCCAAGCCTGCTGTTCCCCTCCATACCCAGCTCACCAGAAGCCACTCTGATGTTCCTACACCCTCTCCATAGATAGCTAAACATGTATTGCTAGTGATGAGCACAACTCTCAGCCTTAAACTGTCGCCCAAGGGAAACATGTTCCGATCCCTGTGGACGAGAGCAACTGTGCACGTGTAAGAAGCACAAAAGATGACAGTATGAAGTCATCCTGCACTATTCCTCGTCCGAACAGAATTTGTATTTTATTTTTGGTTATGGAACTTTTAACAAGATCCCTGTTTTTAGAATCTTTCCACACAGTGTAAGCACTATGCCAGTTTACTTTACCAGAAAAAAAAGCTGAATGTCTGCTGAACAAGAGCTGCATGTAGACACACTACTGCCCCAAGAATACTAAAGCATGGTACACACATGCAATTATTGGCCATTGATTGCCCAATGTTACCACCTCCATGTGGCATGAGGGTTTACCTATACAATCTGCTCAAAGTATTCACTATCTGTTCACCCTCATACTACATGGAGGTGCTAAAATTGGTCAGTGAATGGCCAATCATATTTGAAAGTGTGTACCAGGCTTAACTCTTCAGGGTCCAGTTTTGTCCACTATGTGTAAAGTTGGGGAAATAATTACATACCTTGACAGGTTCTTAATGTATTGCAACACGTCAGTTGGAATAAAGCAGCTACTACTTACTGTACTGATTATTGATCTGGTCACATGATGAGTTTTCTTCTTTAAACTAGTGCCATAAAGAAGGAAGTTCTGCATGTGCAGACAACCTTCAACTTCAAGCTTGGAATGGGGCAAAGTTTTCAGGCTGCTGCACCCTGTCAGTCAGTTGGTTTTCTCTCTGCTTACGCTTGGGCATTAAAGCTAACTTCAGGATGTGTTATATCAGTATTAAGCAGTTCTAGACGCAGCAACTTTCACTTTCTAAACCACGCAAGCATGTCTGTCTGAGATAAAGAAGACTTACCAGCTGATTACAATCAACACTTGATGGCTGTCCTACTTGCACCCAGGAAGAAGGGTTTAAAATGTCCTATCATAAACCCCAAAAGTGCATTTTTTATTCATCAGAAAATATAAAAAATAATGAACCAAATATAAATTTAAAAATGAGGCCCTGGGTTGATGTTTTTAGACATGAATAGTTAATGGAAAGTTAATAAGTGGCCATTTTTCAGGCAGTGGATAGACAGCCACATAAGCTTCTCATGACATTGATCAGTAAAAAGTTAAAGCATGCAGTGGTACCATCGGTTCTCAATTCTGATTACCGTAAACCATTATTCCACACTATGGAACTTTATAGGGGAGAATGGCGGCCACTAGACACTAGGAAACTGTGGAGGGGTTGGAGGGGTGCCATTAGACACTAGGGCGGTTTTTGTAATGGTAGAAGGTGGCCAAATAGACATTGAGGTTGGCCCTTGACTATGTCCCAGTGTTCAATTTCAGGGCACTTTGTATTCAAGTTTGACACCCCAGCCGTAAATGAAGCAGAAATTAAAACCAATTGCTGCTCTCTAATCAATCCCCAAATCATGTTAGATCAGACTCCAGTGGTGCAGTGTGAGTGGTGTTCCCATCCATGTGTATAGGTGCGTACACACGCACTACAAGACTAAACGACGGGTCCGCCGGACCCTCCTGCTGGGCGGTCTTTAGCCGACAGTATGCGCGTGTGTACGTGCTGTAGGTGGACTGATAAGGCTGTTTCTGAACGATCCGCTAAGTGGATCGGTCAGAAACAGCCTCATCAGTCCACCAACAGCACGTACACACACGCATACTGTCAGCTATAGACCACCCAGCGGGAGGGTCCGGCAGACCAGTCGTTTCCTTTTGTAGTGCGTGTGTACGCACCCTATGGCATTGGACAGTACAGAACTAGTGGTGGCAGTAATGCAATTACTATATATGAAAAGATTTCTGCTGAAAGATTGTCCAATATCTAATGCTGGGAATATACTAGTTTGAGGTGATTAGATGGTTCGATAGATAATTTCCGACATGTCAGATCTCCCTTTCGATCCTTTTGTTGCTCGATTTCTGATAGAAGTGAATGGAAAAAGAAAAGAGAAACGAGCGGAAGATAAGAGAATCGCCTGCAGGATCGAGCGCCAGTAACAAATCGTGTATTCCCAGCATTATGGCGCAAATTGGCAGAACAGGTAACTAATCTGGAAAGGGTCGATAAAGGTGGTCATCAACAGAACATCAATCGTTTCCACGGTAATTAATCAGAAACTATCTCACCAATATGATCAGATTGATGGGATCAATCCAAAAAACAGATTGAATAAAAAAAAAAAATAAAAAAAAAAAAAAAAAGTGTGCATCTGAACGACAGTGAGTGGGAGGACCGCTGTAAGGCACCCGAAATGTTTTCTGTGAGCAGTGGTCATTCTTCCAGTCAGACTTATCTGCCTGCTAGCCACTGTTTTTGTAAGCAATGCTGCATTTTAAGCAGGAAATACTTGCTGTACTTGTATCGCCTGGGGGAAAACCCTTCAGGCACGGGTCTCGCTTGTGTTTTCTGCAATGCGGGCACACACACACACAATGCTTCCAAATTCACATTTGCAGCGCACTGAGAGCAATGTGCAGTATTCTGCAGCGGAGGGGGGGGAAATGAAAGAAGGGAAGAAACTGCAGCTTTTTATTGAACAACGCGTACGATTCCCTGTGCCAAGAATGCAGACTCGTCCAGTAAACTGTGACCCCTACATCAGATGCACATAAGAGTGTAGTTAAACAATGTTTCAAATGTAGGATGCAGCTCTGTTACCAAGCTTGCAAAACCTGATTTTAAGCATTTTAAGCAGAAGCTGTACAATACACCAGGTGGTAGCCCTCTAGCAGGAATATATTTTTATTTTAAACGCAGGGAGAGCAATGCCCGAATGGCTAGCACTCTTGCCTTGTAACAGGTTCATATATGTCACCAAAAATATCGGCGCAGCCTACATGTTCTCCTGCATCCCAAAAAATTACTGATAAATTGGTTACCCAAAAACTGGCCTTAGATTATGATAGAGACATTAGATCTTGCGCTCCTTGTTACATCAATTCTTCAAAGCACTCTGAAATGCTGCAAAAGATGTCAAAGCTATAGAAGTAAACAGAAAGAGAAAGAAAAAAAGAGTAATATCTGATTCACAAATGATCTACTGTAATCTCATCTGACAGTTCCACGTATTAAAAATCCCTTGGCTACATTTCCCTGCTAGGTTTTGCAGCAGTCTCCTCCTGCTCATCTTCTCCCTCTCCATATGACAGAATTTTCTGCTTGCATGTCTATGCAGTACATGCAAGCATGTCTGTGCAGTACTCTTCAATAATCTGGCATTTTAGGTGATAAATGTCTAAACTGTATACAACTAAGGCCTGGAACCCACTGAAAAGCACAAAGCACTAATGCAATCGCTAGAGGTTTGTGATCGTATTTTGCACGCGATTTTGGGAGCGATTTCCCTGCGCTTATTATAGAATACATTAGGATGGAAATGCTCCCAAAATGCTGCATGTCCTGCGACTGCAATTTCCTTAATCGCAATTGCTTTAGTAGAATCGGTCCCATCCATTTAGCATTGGCAGAGCATTGAGGGAAATCACTAGCGATTGAAAGCGCTCCCTAAACGCTCAAAAAAAACCTCTAGTGGGTTCCAGGCCTAAGACATTTTTACTAAAGCCTCATACACACGCTTGATTACAGTTGGCTGAAGAGGCCGATAACCCCCTCAGCTGATAATCAGGCATGTGAATGGCAGCCCCCGACCCCAAGAGACTCAGACGAGTCTTTTGATCTCTCATTCCCCACTCCGTTGTCCCTCCACCCCCGTATCCTAACAGAACGCGTTGTCAGCTACACAGCCGACTTTGCGTCTGTACAGGCCTGCCCAGAGATGGGCGACATCTATTACAGGTCTGCACACCTTAAAGAGACCCTGTAACAAAAAAAACTCACCTCGGGAGGAGGAAGCCTCAGGGTCCCAATGAGGCTCCCCCCACTCCTGTAGCTGCAGGCAGTCCAGTGCTGGTTCGCCCGAAGAGTCCCGGAATCCTCCCTCAACAAGCGCTGATTTATTTACCTCTCCTGGCTCCAGCGGGGGGCGCTGTTGCAGCTCTCCACACGGAGATAAGTGAAAATAGCCGATCTCCGTTGGGTCCGCTCTACTGCGCAGGCGACTTGCGCCTGCGCAGTAGAGTGGCCAGACAGCGATCGGCTATTTCCACCTATCTCCGAGGCGGAGAGCCGATACTGCGCCGGGGAGGTAAATATTTACATTGCCGCCGTTCCGGGAGGATTTTAGCCACCGTGGGACCAAGGACGGGGGAAGCCTCAATAGGATACGGAGGCTTCCCCCACCTGAGGCGAGTACCCCCCAGGGGAGGTTTTCTTCGTTACAGGTTTTCTTTAAGTGTTGTGAAGGCACCCACCATTTAATAGATCAGTAATCAGCTTGTTCCTTCATCAGCTGGGTTGGATATTATTATTAATATTTATATAGCACAGACATCTTCTGCTATGCTGTACAGAGTATATATAGTTTTGTCTCTGACTGTCCCTCAGAGGAGCTCACAATCTAATCCTTACCGTAGTCTATGTATGTTTCATGTAGTGTATGTATCAGTCTAGGGCCAATTAACGTATCTATATGTTTTTGGGATGTGGGAGGAAACCGGATGGTCAGACTAAGGGCTCGTTCACATGGCCATGCGGTCGGAAAGCAACGCGCATGATCCCATGCCATCTACACAGCTATGCTGCTGATCCTATTCCCTACAGTGAATGGGTCGGGTCAGTGCAGCGCTTTCCGCAAACTGCATGCAGCAGTGCGATAGCGCATCGCATATGATGTGAGCTGCAAAAGTGCTGTCTATGCACTTTTGCCGTTCTTGCGTGTCGCACATCATACGCGTTGCTGAAATGCGCATGGCAGCACGTATGATGTGAATGAGGCCTAAGTTGGATGTGCACCTGCAGGCTTCACATGTTGCATAATAAATACCCATTGGTAATATTTTGTCTCTACCTTGTTAACATTTTAGTAAAACAAAAATGTATCATTGAATAAAAATAAAAAATACATTATAAAATCCCCTTTCAAATCCATGACCTCCTTTACAAATGAAAGACGTAAGAACAATCTTCACAAAACCAAACACTACTGAGAACAGAGACTTTAGAAATGTAAATAATGCAGTCAACAGGATGCCTAGCTTGAATGGCCACAAATCAGCAGGTTAGAAAGACAAAACTACACACAGTAGTGCTTGCTCTTCCTCTCCATGCCCTGCGGGAGTAAGCACATGAATTCCAGCATTAGCCAGCCTCAGTCTGGATCTAAACAGTACAGGCATGGTCTAAGCAGCACTTTCCATAACAAATGAAATATAATAGAATTAAGCTACAGGAAGGACAAGTAATAATTTGAATGTGATTAACTTTTATCTCCTGAACTTATTTTGGCGTGCAATGTTTCTGAAGACCTCATTTATGATATGAAAGTGGACTGCGATTTTTCTAAAATAGGTCTCCCAATGACGGCATGGGCAGGGACACACTAGGGACACTTTTACATCGCTTTTCGATCGCCTGCGAATCCTGCACTTGCGGATCCTCACTTTCACGGTTCCAGAAACAAGCTAACCGGAAGACAGTTTATGTGCCATTGTTGAATTCAAATATGTGCCATCAGGGATTGCTCCTTTTTGGACAACTGTGGTCTAGGGTGTGAATGGAGTTTTAGCATAAGTAATCAGATTAGGAAAGTGAATGAACCAACAGATAAATCAAACAGTCAATTAGTAGTTTGTATCTGAATCTGATAAGCCCTGTGCAAAGATATAGCAGAGTACCCTGTTAAATATAGTACTGTAGATTACAAAATCAAGGGGAAAGTCACCTTAGTTGTTAAATTCTTCTTGTGACACAGTGCAATGCATTGCTACAAGACAGTGGGCAAGAATCTCAAAGCATACCGAATTCTCTACAAATTCAAATCTATGGTGGTCGGTGAAGACCATTATGTCTGATCAAGCATTGTCAGAAAAAAAAAATGTTCTGTAGAGAACATTGTAAATATCAGTCACTTTGCCCCGATTTCCGGGGACACTAGAAATTTGCTCTCCTGGATGCTGCTCATACAGCATGCAATCTTGATTGTACCATCCATATCTATGTAATATGAGATCCAACAGATAATACTTTGAACTGGTTCTTTAGTGAAGCTCTCATACTACCAAGAAGTTGTAAGATTAGACAAGATTCAATCAATATTGAGATTATTGCTGACATAATATAATCAATATTGCATGGCGTATAGCTAGCGATAAAACAGGTGCTGCTAAACAGTGTCCATGCAGATGGAAGGAGCTCTCCTAAGCAACTAAGGGAAAATGAAATGTGAGTTGATTCATCACTGCTGACCCTGCTGAGTTTCCACAGTGACTGGGGCATGCTATGAGTCATTACAACGCATGATGATGCAATGAATGTTATGGAGGAAGATGGAGAGCTGGCTGACCGGCCAGCACACGTGTCCCGCCTTCACCCACCTGGTCTCCTGGTTGCTGAACTTCTTAGTCACCACCTTGCCCAGCTCCAGGCCGAGGCGATCCGCCACTTTCTGCGAGAGGTCCTGGTGGGAGCTTCCGCTGAAGAGCACGATATTGGGCATGGCGACCGGCAGAAGGACACTCTCTTGGATGGAGAAGGAGGAAAGGCTGAGTCTGGCCACGCCGAGACCAGGAGGAGGGGAGGGAGAATCCGGGAAGGGTGCGGACGGGAGAGAAGAGTGGATAAATAACAGAATGATAGGAATACTATGCCTGCTGCCCTTCTGCTGGTGCGCAGCTCAGAGTCATGTGGCTGCCGGGGAGGGAAGCAGCTGCGGGAGGGAAGAGACGCGCGCTGGGAAGGAAGTGATGGAGGTGGCCGGAGCTCCCCCCTCCTCTGTGCATGGTGGTTCAGTCTCCTCCCCCATGCTGCCGTCTGTCTAGCCGCTCGCTGCTGTTATCAGGCATGAATGGGAGAGGAGGCGACCTGTAGCTTGCTGTGAGCGGCGGGATGTCATTATCGCCTGCCTCACAGACGCTGCAGATCATCATGTGGGAACAGACCTACCACTGTTGTAGAACGTTCTACAGACGGTTTTGGGGCCCGATGCAGTTGCCATAGATACAAATGTTACAATTTCCAGGTTAAGGCCCAACTCGTTCCAAATCTATCTGAATTGTGGACCTCTGCATAGGGCCCAGTTCTGATAGAATGTTACCAGTTCACATTTTTAAAGAGAAACTAGTTTTACTTACTACAGTAGGGGTCCCCAAACTTTTTTGGTCAAGGACTGGTGACAACATACTTCAGACTGCTGGGGGGCCGGAGCATGCATAAAATGATGTAGAAAAACATAACATTGAGCATAGGTATTGTAGACAGTGCCTATTATGATGGGCAGCTCTCTTGTTTCCCATTTAACCAGAGCAGATTTTATGCCCCTAACACAGCATGTGCAGATAGAATGCCCTCCAACACAGCATGTGGAGATAGTATGTCTACAACACAGCATGTTCAGATAGTATGCCACCAACACAGCATGTGCAGATAGTATGCCCTCTAACACAGCATGTGGAGATAGTATGCCACCAACACAGCATGTGCAGATAGTATGCCCTCCAACACAGCATCTGGAGATAGTATGCCACCAACACAGCATGCGCAGATAGTATGCCCTCTAACACAGCATGTGCAGATAGTATGCCCTCCAGCACAGCAAGTGCAGATAGTATGCCCTCCAACACAGCATGTGCAGATAGTATGCCCTCCAACACAGCATGTGGAGATAGTATGTCTACAACACAGCATGCGCAGATAGTATGCCCTCTAACACAGCATGTGCAGATAGTATGCCCTCCAACACAGCATGTGCAGATAGTATGCCCTCCAACACAGCATGTGCAGATAGTATGCCCTCCAACACAGCATGCACAGATAGTATGCCCTCCAACACAGCATGTGGAGATAGTATGCCACCAACACAGCATGTGCAGATAGTATGCCCTCCAACACAGCATGTGGAGATAGTATGCCCTCCAACACAGCATGCGCAGATAGTATGCCACCAACACAGCATGCGCAGATAGTATGCCCTCTAACACAGCATGTGCAGATAGTATGCCCTCCAACACAGCATGTGGAGATAGTATGCCACCAACACAGCATGTGCAGATAGTATGCCCTCCAACACAGCATGTGGAGATAGTATGCCCTCCAACACAGCATGTGGAGATAGTATGCCACCAACACAGCATGCGCAGATAGTATGCCCTCTAACACAGCATGTGCAGATAGTATGCCCTCCAACACAGCATGTGGAGATAGTATGCCACCAACACAGCATGTGCAGATAGTATGCCCTCCAACACAGCATGCGGAGATAGTATGCCCTCCAACACAGCATGCGCAGATAGTATGCCACCAACACAGCATGCGCAGATAGTATGCCCTCTAACACAGCATGTGCAGATAGTATGCCCTCCAACACAGCATGTGGAGATAGTATGCCCTCCAACACAGCATGTGGAGATAGTATGTCTACAACACAGCATGCGCAGATAGTATGCCCTCTAACACAGCATGTGCAGATAGTATGCCCTCCAACACAGCATGTGCAGATAGTATGCCCTCCAACACAGCATGTGCAGATAGTATGCCCTCCAACACAGCATGCACAGATAGTATGCCCTCCAACACAGCATGTGGAGATAGTATGCCACCAACACAGCATGTGCAGATAGTATGCCCTCCAACACAGCATGTGGAGATAGTATGCCCTCCAACACAGCATGCGCAGATAGTATGCCACCAACACAGCATGCGCAGATAGTATGCCCTCTAACACAGCATGTGCAGATAGTATGCCCTCCAACACAGCATGTGGAGATAGTATGCCACCAACACAGCATGTGCAGATAGTATGCCCTCCAACACAGCATGTGGAGATAGTATGCCCTCCAACACAGCATGTGGAGATAGTATGCCACCAACACAGCATGCGCAGATAGTATGCCCTCTAACACAGCATGTGCAGATAGTATGCCCTCCAACACAGCATGTGGAGATAGTATGCCACCAACACAGCATGTGCAGATAGTATGCCCTCCAACACAGCATGCGGAGATAGTATGCCCTCCAACACAGCATGCGCAGATAGTATGCCACCAACACAGCATGCGCAGATAGTATGCCCTCTAACACAGCATGTGCAGATAGTATGCCCTCCAACACAGCATGTGGAGATAGTATGCCACCAACACAGCATGTGCAGATAGTATGCCCTCCAACACAGCATGTGGAGATAGTATGCCCTCCAACACAGCATGTGGACATAGTATGCCCTCCAACACAGCATGTGGAGATAGTATGCCACCAACACAGCATGTGCAGATAGTATGCCACCAACACAGCATGCGCAGATAGTATGCCCTCTAACACAGCATGTGCAGATAGTATGCCCTCCAACACAGCATGTGGAGATAGTATGCCACCAACACAGCATGTGCAGATAGTATGCCCTCCAACACAGCATGTGGAGATAGTATGCCCTCCAACACAGCATGCGCAGATAGTATGCCACCAACACAGCATGCGCAGATAGTATGCCCTCTAACACAGCATGTGCAGATAGTATGCCCTCCAACACAGCATGTGGAGATAGTATGCCACCAACACAGCATGTGCAGATAGTATGCCCTCCAACACAGCATGTGGAGATAGTATGCCCTCCAACACAGCATGCGCCGATAGTATGCCACCAACACAGCATGCGCAGATAGTATGCCCTCTAACACAGCATGTGCAGATAGTATGCTTACAACACAGCATGTGGAGATAGTATGCCCTCCAACACAGCATGTGCAGATAGTATGCCCTCCAACACAGCATGTGCAGATAGTATGCCACCAACACAGCATGCGCAGGTAGTATGCCCACTAACACAGCATGTGCAGATAGTATGCCCTCCAACACAGCATGTGGAGATAGTATGTTTACAACACAGCATGTGCAGATAGTATGCCCTCCAACACAGCATGTGCAGATAGTATGCCCTCCAACACAGCATGTGCAGATAGTATGCCACCAACACAGCATGCGCAGATAGTATGCCCTCTAACACAGCATGTGCAGATAGTATGCTTACAACACAGCATGTGCAGATAGTATGCCCTCCAACACAGCATGTGGAGATAGTATGTCTACAACACAGCATGTGCAGATAGTATGCCCTCCAACTAGGGCTGCATGATTTTAGGGAAAATCGAAATTGCGATTTTTCTCTCAGAAATGGCAATTTCAATTTTTCCCCGATTTTTTTCAAATCCTGCTTTTCGCACTGCGGGGGGAGGGAGTTGTGTTTGTTCATGGTCCGCAATGCCCGATCCGCTGTCTGTAATACCTTGCTTCTGGCCCCGCTGTGCGCGGATTGGCCAGAAGCAGTGAATATGTATAAGTGTTAATGAGCGGGGGGCAGATCCACTCGAGCGAGTGGCCGGGCACATGCAGCTTTACCAATCACTGGCTAGCGATGGAATGACGGCAGCGGTAGGCGGAGCTGTACAGAGCATACAGCTCCGCCTACCCCTGCCGTCATTCCATCGCTAGCCAGTGATTGGTAATGCTGCATGTGCCGGCCGCTCGCTCGAGTGGATCCGCCCCCCGCTCATTAACATTTATACATATTCACTGCTTCTGGCCAATCCACGCACAGCTGGGCCAGAAGCAAGGTATTACAGACAGTGGACCGAAAAACCAAAGGTACTGACAATCAGCAGATCGTCTTGCCACGAACCGCGGTTTCAGTTTTAAACCGAAAAACCGTGCAGCCCTACCTCCAACACAGCATGTGGAGATAGTATGCCACCAACACAGCATGTGCAGATAGTATGCCCTCTAACACAGCATGTGGAGATAGTATGCCCTCCAGCACAGCATGTGGAGATAGTATGCCCTCCAACACAGCATGCGCAGATAGTATGCCACCAACACAGCATGCACAGATAGTATGCCCTCTAACACAGCATGTGCAGATAGCATGCTTACAACACAGCATGTGGAGATAGTATGCCCTCCAACACAGCATGTGCAGATAGTATGCCCTCCAACACAGCATGTGCAGATAGTATGCCACCAACACAGCATGCACAGATAGTATGCCCTCCAACACAGCATGTGCAGATAGTATGCCCTCCAACACAGCATGTGCAGATAGTATGCCCTCCAGCACAGCAAGTGCAGATAGTATGCCCTCCAACACAGCATGTGCAGATAGTATGCCCTCCAACACAGCATGTGGAGATAGTATGTCTACAACACAACATGTGCAGATAGTATGCTTACAACACAGCATGTGCAGATAGTATGCCCTTCAACACAGCATGTGCAGATAGTATGACCTCCAACACAGCATGTGCAGATAGTATGCCCTCCAACACAGCATGTGCAGATAGTATGCCCTCCAACACAGCATGTGCAGATAGTATGCCCTCCAACACAGCATGTGCAGATAGTATGCCCTCCAACACAGCATGTGCAGATAGTATGCCACCAACACAGCATGTGCAGATAGTATGTCTACAACACAGCATGTGCAGATAGTATCAGGGCTGTGGAGTCGGTACAAAAATCCTCCGACTCCTCAGTTTAGGATTCCACCGACTCCTCGACTGCGACTCCTCTAATTTCCATATTACAATCTTGTTGATTGAAAGTATGTAACATGAAATTCATCTCTTAACTGCCAACGCTTAGGAATTAAAAAAAAAAACAACTGAAGTGAGAAGGATATGGAGACTGCCATATTTATTCCCTTTAGACTAAAACTAGTCCTTGATAAGAGTACTTGTAAAAGGTACAAACCGGAACAAAGAACATCTATCAGGTCCTAGGCAGTGTAACTGTGGGTACATGTAAGAATGACGTGCAGGTACTCTGCAGGAGAATGAGGAGATTCTTCCTCTATTACACATTCTTCATGCACAATCTGAACCAGGTTTATGGGTGATAGACAACACCTCTGTGTTCAGTGTTCACAACATTCTCGGTGGATTCCCTGCAGCTCTGTGGGGTAGATGTAGAAAAACATAACATTGAGCATAGGTATTGTAGACAGTGCCTATTGTGATGGTAAGCTCTCATGTTTCCCATTTAACCAGAACAGATTTTATGCCCCTAACACAGCATGTGCTGATAGAATGCCCTCCAACACAGCATGCACAGATAGTAAGCCCTCCAACACAGCATGTGCAGATAGTATGCCCTCCAACACAGCATGTGGAGATAGTATGTCTACAACACAGCATGTGCAGATAGTATGCCCTCCAACACAGCATGTGGAGATAGTATGTCTACAACACAGCATGTGCAGATAGTATGCCCTCCAACACAGCATGTGGAGATAGTATGCCACCAACACAGCATGTGGAGATAGTATGCCACCAACACAGCATGCGCAGATAGTATGCCCTCCAACACAGCATGTGCAGATAGTATGCCCTCCAACACAGCATGTGGAGATAGTATGCCACCAACACAGCATGCGCAGATAGTATGCCCTCTAACACAGCATGTGCAGATAGTATGCCCTCCAGCACAGCAAGTGCAGATAGTATGCCCTCCAACACAGCATGTGCAGATAGTATGCCCTCCAACACAGCATGTGGAGATAATATGTCTACAACACAGCATGTGCGGATAGTATGCCCTCCAACACAGCATGTGCAGATAGTATGCCCTCCAACACAGCATGCGCAGATGGTATGCCCTCCAACACAGCATGCACTGATAGTACGCCCTCTAACACAGCATGTGCAGATAGTATGCCCTCCAACACAGCATGTGGAGATAGTATGCCCTCCAACACAGCATGTGCAGATAGTATGCCCTCCAACACAGCATGTGGAGATAGTATGTCTACAACACAGCATGTGCAGATAGTATGCCCTCCAACACAGCATGTGGAGATAGTATGCCACCAACACAGCATGTGGAGATAGTATGCCACCAACACAGCATGCGCAGATAGTATGCCCTCCAACACAGCATGTGCAGATAGTATGCCCTCCAACACAGCATGTGGAGATAGTATGTCTACAACACAGCATGTGCAGATAGTATGCCCTCCAACACAGCATGTGGAGATAGTATGTCTACAACACAGCATGTGCAGATAGTATGCCCTCCAACACAGCATGTGGAGATAGTATGCCACCAACACAGCATGCGGAGATAGTATGCCACCAACACAGCATGCGCAGATAGTATGCCCTCCAACACAGCATGTGCAGATAGTATGCCCTCTAACACAGCATGTGCAGATAGTATGCCCTCCAACACAGCATGTGGAGATAGTATGCTACCAACACAGCATGCGCAAATAGTATGCCCTCTAACACAGCATGTGCAGATAGTATGCCCTCCAGCACAGCAAGTGCAGATGGTATGCCCTCCAACACAGCATGTGCAGATAGTATGCCCTCCAACACAGCATGTGGAAATAGTATGTCTACAACACAGCATGTGCAGATAGTATGCCCTCCAACACAGCATGTGCAGATAGTATGCCCTCCAACACAGCATGCGCAGATAGTATGCCCTCCAACACAGCATGTGGAGATAGTATGCCCTCCAACACAGCATGTGCAGATAGTATGCCCTCCAACACAGCATGTGGAGATAGTATGTCTACAACACAGCATGTGCAGATACTATGCCCTCCAACACAGCATGTGGAGATAGTATGCCACCAACACAGCATGCGCAGATAGTATGCCCTCCAACACAGCATGTGCAGATAGTATGCCCTCCAACACAGCATGTGGAGATAGTATGCCACCAACACAGCATGCACAGATAGTATGCCCTCTAACACAGCATGTGCAGATAGTATGCCCTCCAGCACAGCAAGTGCAGATAGTATGCCCTCTAACACAGCGTGTGCAGATGGTATGCCCTCCAACACAGCATGTGGAGATAGTATGTCTACAACACAGCATGTGCAGATAGTATGCCCTCCAACACAGCATGTGGAGATAGTATGCCACCAACACAGCATGTGGAGATAGTATGCCACCAACACAGCATGCGCAGATAGTATGCCCTCCAACACAGCATGTGCAGATAGTATGCCCTCCAACACAGCATGTGGAGATAGTATGCCACCAACACAGCATGCGCAGATAGTATGCCCTCTAACACAGCATGTGCAGATAGTATGCCCTCCAGCACAGCAAGTGCAGATAGTATGCCCTCCAACACAGCATGTGCAGATAGTATGCCCTCCAACACAGCATGTGGAGATAATATGTCTACAACACAGCATGTGCGGATAGTATGCCCTCCAACACAGCATGTGCAGATAGTATGCCCTCCAACACAGCATGCGCAGATAGTATGCCCTCCAACACAGCATGCACTGATAGTACGCCCTCTAACACAGCATGTGCAGATAGTATGCCCTCCAACACAGCATGTGGAGATAGTATGCCCTCCAACACAGCATGTGCAGATAGTATGCCCTCCAACACAGCATGTGGAGATAGTATGTCTACAACACAGCATGTGCAGATAGTATGCCCTCCAACACAGCATGTGGAGATAGTATGCCACCAACACAGCATGTGGAGATAGTATGCCACCAACACAGCATGCGCAGATAGTATGCCCTCCAACACAGCATGTGCAGATAGTATGCCCTCCAACACAGCATGTGGAGATAGTATGTCTACAACACAGCATGTGCAGATAGTATGCCCTCCAACACAGCATGTGGAGATAGTATGTCTACAACACAGCATGTGCAGATAGTATGCCCTCCAACACAGCATGTGGAGATAGTATGCCACCAACACAGCATGCGGAGATAGTATGCCACCAACACAGCATGCGCAGATAGTATGCCCTCTAACACAGCATGTGCAGATAGTATGCCCTCCAACACAGCATGTGGAGATAGTATGCTACCAACACAGCATGCGCAGATAGTATGCCCTCTAACACAGCATGTGCAGATAGTATGCCCTCCAGCACAGCAAGTGCAGATAGTATGCCCTCCAACACAGCATGTGCAGATAGTATGCCCTCCAACACAGCATGTGGAAATAGTATGTCTACAACACAGCATGTGCAGATAGTATGCCCTCCAACACAGCATGTGCAGATAGTATGCCCTCCAACACAGCATGCGCAGATAGTATGCCCTCCAACACAGCATGTGGAGATAGTATGCCCTCCAACACAGCATGTGCAGATAGTATGCCCTCCAACACAGCATGTGGAGATAGTATGTCTACAACACAGCATGTGCAGATACTATGCCCTCCAACACAGCATGTGGAGATAGTATGCCACCAACACAGCATGCGCAGATAGTATGCCCTCCAACACAGCATGTGCAGATAGTATGCCCTCCAACACAGCATGTGGAGATAGTATGCCACCAACACAGCATGCACAGATAGTATGCCCTCTAACACAGCATGTGCAGATAGTATGCCCTCCAGCACAGCAAGTGCAGATAGTATGCCCTCTAACACAGCGTGTGCAGATGGTATGCCCTCCAACACAGCATGTGGAGATAGTATGCCACCAACACAGCATGCGCAGATAGTATGCCCTCTAACACAGCATGTGCAGATAGTATGCCCTCCAGCACAGCAAGTGCAGATAGTATGCCCTCCAGCACAGCATGTGCAGATAGTATGCCCTCCAACACAGCATGTGGAGATAGTATGCCCTCCAACACAGCATGCGCAGATAGTATGCCCTCCAACACAGCATGTGCAGATAGTATGCCCTCCAACACAGCATGCGGAGATAGTATGCCCTCCAACACAGCATGCGCAGATAGTATGCCCTCCAACACAGCATGTGCAGATAGTATGCCCTCCAACACAGCATGTGGAGATAGTATGCCACTAACACAGCATGCGCAGATAGTATGCCCTCCAACACAGCATGTGCAGATAGTATGCCCTCCAACACAGCATGCGCAGATAGTATGCCCTCCAACACAGCATGCGCAGATAGTATGCCCTCCAACACAGCATGTGCAGATAGTATGCCCTCCAACACAGCATGTGGAGATAGTATGCCACCAACACAGCATGCGCAGATAGTATGCCCTCCAACACAGCATGTGCAGATAGTATGCCCTCCAACACAGCATGTGGAGATAGTATGCCACCAACACAGCATGCGCAGATAGTATGCCCTCTAACACAGAATGTGCAAATAGTATGCCCTCCAGCACAGCAAGTGCAGATAGTATGCCCTCTAACACAGTATGTGCAGATAGTATGCCCTCCAGCACAGCAAGTGCAGATAGTATGCCCTCCAACACAGCATGTGCAGATAGTATGCCCTCCAACACAGCATGTGGAGATAGTATGTCTACAACACAGCATGTGCAGATAGTATGCCCTCCAACATAGCATGTGCAGATAGTATGCCACCAACACAGCATGCGCAGATAGTATGCCCTCCAACACAGCATGTGCAGATAGTATGCCCTCCAACACAGCATGTGGAGATAGTATGCCACCAACACAGCATGTGCAGATAGTATGCCCTCCAACACAGCATGTGCAGATAGTATGCCCTCCAACACAGCATGTGGAGATAGTATGCCACCAACACAGCATGTGCAGATAGTATGCCCTCCAACACAGCATGTGCAGATAGTATGCCCTCCAACACAGCATGCGCAGATAGTATGCCCTCCAACACAGCATGCACAGATAGTATGCCCTCCAACACAGCATGTGCAGATAGTATGCCACCAACACAGCATGTGGAGATAGTATGCCCTCCAACACAGCATGTGCAGATAGTATGCCCTCCAACACAGCATGCGCAGATAGTATGCCCTCCAACACAGCATGTGCAGATAGTATGCCACCAACACAGCATGTGCAGATAGTATGCCCTCCAACACAGCATGCGCAGATAGTATGCCCTCCAACACAGCATGTGGAGATAGTATGCCACCAACACAGCATGTGGAGATAGTATGCCCTCCAACACAGCATGCACAGATAGTACGCCCTCTAACACAGCATGCGCAGGTAGTATGCCTTCCAACACAGCATGTGCAGATAGTATGCCCTCCAACACAACATGTGTAGATAGTATGCCACCAACACAGCATGTGCAGATAGTATGCCCTCCAACACAACATGTGGAGATAGTATGCCACCAACACAGCATGCGCAGATAGTATGCCCTCCAACACAGCATGCGCAGATAGTATGCCACCAACACAGCATGCGCAGATAGTATGAGCTTACTCATAGAGTGACACTACACTAGCTCTTTGCCGATTGCCGTCAATCAACAAGTGCATGGCAGTCACCCCCAGTGTGAACCAGCCCTTAACCCTCAGGGCCATTTCAGACTGGGGCGGTGCAGTGCAGCATTTTACTGCATTCCTACTGCAGGGCAAGGTAATTCTGTGTTAAATCACGGTGCCGTGTTCCGGAAGTCCCCTAAAATGAGTGCATACCTACGTTACCGTGCGGCTCCTGCGACAGACTGAAAGTCATGTAAGTCTATGGCGACGCAGGGTGTTTAAAACATTTACGCGGTGTCATTGCGGCACACGTGTGCGGAAGCATATTTTTACAATACGCTTCTGTGCACTTCCGTAGTGCTTCCACGCACATGTGCCGCAATGCCACCGCGAAGTGATTGCAAGGGAGCGTCTCTTCCAGTTTGACTGTCAGCCAGAAGGTGATTACCATGTGTTAACGCGGTAATCCCTGAAGGCATGTTTTTGTCGGTGCGGCCCATGAGCTGCACCGCTACCGCCAGTCTGTAGTCTGAAACCGGCCTCAGACTGCATCTAATTTTTAAAATAATCTAGGTGCCTGTGGCAGCTATTTTGGAAAACTTTTTCAAAATTACTTCTGAAAATAAGCTTGTAGGTGTATGCAACATATGGATGTGAACATTCGGAAACGATAAAGGGGAAAAAGACTGATAGCAGATTGCTTTTTTTTTTTTTTTTTTTTTTTTTACACCACGCACATTTGAGCATAATAGTATGTTGCAGGGCTATGGAGAATACAAGCATTTAATCGTGTACAAAGGCGTGCAGTGTCTGGAAACTGCATGAAATCATGTGCCCAGATCTGCATGGTTCATGTGAAAATAGGGCCATAGTGGTACAGCCCTTGCTTTGCAATAACTCTAAGGGGTCAACCACACTATAAGACCACTTTTCTGAGCTCTTGTGATTGATTAGCGCTTTCTGAGCGCTTTTTAAAAAATCGCTCCCATTCACTTTCATTAAAATCACGGTAAAAATCGTATAAAAATCGGTTTTAATAAAAGTGAATGGGAGTGATTTTTAAAAAGCGCTCAGAAATCGAAAATCAATCACAAAGCGCTCAGAAAAGTGCTTATAGTGTGGCTGAGCCCTAAAAGCATAGGTGAACTGTTTTGCTTCTATAAAAGACATGGGGGCAGATACCTGTAGGTGGGGGGGAAAGGGTTATCAGATTTCGGCTACGTTCACAGTGGGGCACCGCAGTGTGACGTAACGGACGCTACACTGCAATATAAAACTTATGCAGCCCTCAGAATGCATCGGTGTGGTGCGAACCGTGCGCTCATTACCACAAAGTGTGTGACATTGAAGCATACTTTTCATTGACTCCATACTTCACTGTATTCCACATATACAGGAAAGCCCACAGCTGTGCTGCATTTCCAGGGTCTAAGGGTACGTTTTGTGCTTGCAACCACCGCAATCTACATCTCTGTGTACTCACATCCATGGGCATGCATTGTGGCGGTGAGGAGAACAATGCTTTTGGCTGGATGGATCTGCTAGGCTGATGATTGCTGGCCGAGGCATGGGGTTATCGTTGTAATGCTGAATCCACACGGTGCGTTCGCGCACTCGATTTCCCGCTTGATTACCGTCGATTCCCGTCGATTCGTTTATTTCCAACATGTCCGATTTGGATTTCGATGGATCGTTAGGTCGATTCGCATGCAAAGTATGCCAAATCGACCTAACGATCCATCGAAATCCAAATCGGACATGTTGGAAATAAACGAATCGACGGGAAATCGAGTGCGCGAACGCACCGTGTGGATCCAGCATAAGGTACATATGCAAGATTCTCGGGAGAGGCAGTTGTTATCAGCTGCTTCAGCCAAGTTTCATCTTGCATGTGTACTAGGCTTCCAACTACCATGTTCTCTGTAACCGTATCACTTGTGATTATAAGGACATGATTGTTATCTGTTTTTCTTATCAAATCTGTTAGGGAAAGTAAAAAAAAAGATTAGATAAAGGAGTTGAAGTCTATAGGTGAGTGACATGGTATGACACAGGATTTATTTTTTTTTAACAATGGACTGAGGCTAGATTCACAGTGGGACGTTGCGTTTTCATGCCACGTTAAAGTCGCACCGCAAGCTTACAACGCAACGTGCCCAAAAAGTGGCAACGCAGCGTTACCGTCGCATACAGCAGATACAGTAAAAAATACAGGCAATGAAAAGTATGCTTCCAAGTCATTACTGAGCATGTGCAAACAGTCCAACGCAGCTAATAACGTGTATAACGCACAGCATGCAGTACTTTTACTTAACGTGCAGCGTTAGACACCAACGCAACGTGTGCACTGTGAACAGGGCATTGATTTTTCATTGCAGTGAGTTATTCTGCGTTAAATGCTGTTTTAACGCGCGACTTTAACGTCCCACTGTGAACTTAGCCTGAGAGTTTTTTTTAGCTTTTAGTAGAGCTGGTCAGTGAGATGATAATAAAGGTGGCCATACATCTTGCGCCTTAGCGGCCGATCGACCATCCGATTAGATAATTATTGAATTGGTGCTGCCAAGAGCATGCACAATCGACAATGCAACCAATTTCAGCCCAATATTGGTCGCATGTATTGGTCGGAAATGCTGCAGGGGCCATCTGTGTTTGACACAGAGGTGCCTGGCTCTTCAACTGACCACATATGCTATTGCTCCGTTGTTATTGCCTAATGAAGCGGGATCAAACCTGCGAAACGCGTTGCATATTTGGAGTTCATTAATAAAATATATTGACTGTCTTTACTACAGTCGTTGTGTGTCTACTGTACTTGGAGAAGGTAAGTCCACCACTACCTCCTCTATTTACCAAGAATTTGTTTTTTAAGCTCATTTAGCTTCCTTTTATCCTCTTGGCGCCTCTGTTCTCCTGCATAATATTGAGTCCACCCTGGGTGGAGAGTTGAACCCCCTTTTTCTGATCTACAGAGAGCAACTTCTTATTCCTGAGGGGGTCAGGAAAATCTCCCCACCTGCCTTTACAGTGGTTGCCTAATGGTAACCCTGGTTTGTGAGTATTAACATTTACTCTATCTAGTAACCATTTACCAGTACATATTACACTATTGGGGCTCTTGGTGTTCCTTGTTTTTGAAGCCAATGGTGAGGTCATTTCCTCCCTTACTCCCCCCTCCTCCGCACAGCAATAGCGAGCATTATATCGGCACCCCCACATCCATGAGAACCCCTAAGGAAATTCAGGGAATCCCTAAGGAAATGGTAGCAGGGACGGGGGTCCCCATGGATGCAATGGTGGCAGCCACTGCCTAAATGAATCGGCAGAGATGCCTGTCGGGCTGGAGTGTGGGGAGGGGGCAGACACGGACAGTCATGGGAGGCAGCCAATGAGAGGAAAAGGAGTGAGAGTGACACAGGCTGCAGCCAATCAGGCTGAACTAGCTGTGTCTGTGCAGAAACCCCCCCCCCCCTCCCCCCCCCCCCCAGCCCTTCAGCCTGCACTGCAACTTCTCTTTTGCGGCTGATTACTGCGTACTAAGGAGCTGGGGACATGAGGATTATTCTCTGCAATAAAAAAGTAAGACTGATTTTGAAGTTATGCATTGCCTTTTTAGCATTCCTTTTATATGATTAACAGCTAGAAATAGAGAATTGACTTTGTTTTTCATGCCTAACAGTTACTCTTTAATAAAATAACCCTATGAAGAGCGGTGCAGGATTGACCTCACGCAACAGGTGGGGTAAGTAAGAAAAACAATGCTTTCAGCTGTCACTCATCCAAAGCTAACCATCAGGACAGATCACTGACCGAGAGGGGTCGGCAGCTGCTGTACACGCTCTGGATTCTCGTCAACGGGGGTTGTTATCGAATGAGTTTCATCTAGCCTGTGTATGGAGTCTAAGGGTACGTACAGACATACGATAACGATCGTTCGTTCTGAACGACGAACGATGTTAAAGGAGGTATCGGCCGATGATCGTTTGAAGAAAGGCTACTTTGAACATCGTTCGTGTACGAACGATCTTGGAACGAGCGTTGCGTGCGCAACATGATGTATAAACTGATTTCAAACACAAGTGTCAAAAAGAACCGTTTGAGCATGTGCAAAGCTTTGAGAACGAACGATCAACGACCGATCGTTGTACAGACATTACTTTTTGAACGATGGTCGTTGGAAAAGATCTGGCAGAATGGATCGTTCTTTACCAACGACATATCTCGTTGGTCGGTCGTTTTAATGATCGTTTGTGCACTTTTTACGAACGATCGTCGGGCAATGCCGTCGGTAACGATCGTTTCAAACGACTATAGTCGCATGTCTGTACGCACCCTTACTCTTTGTGGCCTGCTCTGCAGTTACCAATATGAGACTCTGTCAGAAGGAGGAGGTGGGCTGGGATGTGATCTGTGCTCAGAGAGTAAAACTGTTTGCTGTTTCTTCCCAGCAACTCTCTAGGTACTTAATGTATGGGTTATGGTGGTGTAAGGGGAGGAGTCTGGACAGCTTGTGTCCTGTAAAACTGCACAGAATTGCACTGAACTGAGAAGCTACATGGTGGAGCCTGCCTGGAACATTCAGAGCATTTATTTAAAAAAAGTACAGACTTGCAACACAAAAAACCTTCTGCGTAGCTAATAAATGCAAATTTACTATCATACCCATTAAAAAAGGGAGGCTGAACTAGAGATTTAAGCACCCTTTATGCTCTAGGATGCTAGTTTTGTAAGCTGCTCCTTGCTGTGCCCTAGTAGTTTCCCATTTGCTGAGGGTGTAGTAAAGGCAGAACTTCTTACTCCCACCTTCTCCTCACACGTGGCTGCTCCCCAGTTAGGAGTATGATCACAGGAAGTGTGTCATGCTCCCACCATCTGGGAAGTGCAGATTCTAATGGGGACCACCAGGGTTTAGTGAAGAAGAGAGATTGCCAATGAGATGCAAATCATTTTAGCTTGCATGCAGACATGCAAATTGTATGGAACTTGGAATTGTTTGCATCTCATTGACTGTCTCTAGTCAAGAGCAGTTTTTCAAAGCTAACTGCACCTTTACAGTTAGGGCTAGTTTACAGTGCTCAGTTGTGTTGCAAAATATTTCTGCATGTCAGCTGACTGCCTATACAATTCTGTGGGTCTGTTCACAGTCTTGCGTTGTAACAGATCACATTATTCTACCTTGTTGCATGCAGGCTTTGTATTAAAGTCTATGTCCAGTCTCTGTTGCAGTTCACACTCATTATATCGCGTGCGTCATGCAACTGACCACTCTGTAAACCAAGCCTTAGGACCTGTTCACACTATGGGCTTGATTCACTAAACCGTGCTAACTCGTAGCATGGCTGCGCTAGCATTTTTGCATGCGTTTTCATGCGCAATCGTGAATTTTCACAAGCTATCGCAAATTTTTCATGCGTAATCGCGGGCGCAAATTCGAGTGTGAAATTTCGCGATTGTGGGCAAAAACGCACGGAAAACGCTAGCGCGGCTGTGCTATAAGTTAGCACGGTTTAGTGAATCAAGCCCTATGAGCGTTTGCGTATATTTTTTTAAGTGCTGGCGATCTTAGAAATCGCCCTAAAAGTGTGCAATGACTCCCTATGAGAGTGTTCACATATGAGCGGTTTGATTTCGATCCGCTTCCAAAAGAGCTGCCTGTACCATTTTCTGAGCGCTTGAGCTCAATGGAAGGTACAGGGAAATCGCTAAGCGCTTGAAAAATCACTTTGTATAGTGATTTCTCAAACGCTTTTAAGAATAAATACATTGGGCTTGATTCACAAAAGAGTGCTAACTGTTAGCACGGGCGTTTTCGTGCGAATTTTCACGCAAAACGATAACGTTTTTGCACGCAAACGCGAATTTTTGCGTGGAAACAATATCGATTTTGTGGGAAAATCCGTGTTTGCGCGCAAAAATTCGCGACCGCGCGCAATGCGAAAATTCACGCGAAAATGCCCGTGCTAACAGCACTCTTTTGTGAATCAAGGCCATTGTATTTATTCTTTTCAGGGTCAATGAGTTCATTTTCTGACTGACGTCAGGAAGTGAAAATCTCAATCGCTCATCAAAAGAGCTTACACAAAATTCAGAAAACGACAGGAATCGCTTGAAAACGCTCAGCACTTGCGATTTATAATGTAAAGAAAGCCTAATTGTATTTTTGTGTGATCGGTTCAGGTTTGTTTGATTATTAGGTTTTTTTCAAAGGTGAGAGTATTCTGAACAACAGGCATACAAAAAATAGGGTTAAATTAATTGCATTTCAGTAATTTAATTTTACAGTTGTTTAGATTAAAACTGCAGGGCAAAAGGGACAGAAATCCCTTCTGGCCAGCTAGTTACACAGATGATGAATGATATAGCTGACTTATCTTCTGTCTTTTCTGCAATGTAAATGACAGTGGTGTCAGTATATACATGTAGGCCTAGTGCACACCAAAAACCGCTAGCAAATCCGCAAAATGCTAGCAGATTTTGAAACGCTTTTTCTTATTTTTCTGCAGCGTTTCAGCTGGTCTAGTAGATTTCATGTATTGTTACAGTAAAGCTGTTACTGAACAGCTACTGTAACAAAAAACGCCTGGCAAACCGCTCTGAAGTGCCGTTTTTCAGAGCGGTTTGCGGTTTTCCTATACTTAACATTGAGGCAGAAACGCATCCGCAATCCAAAATCTGCAGCAGCCCGGGAGTATGCGTTTCTGCAAAACGCCTCCCGCTCTGGTGTGCACCAGCCCATTGAAATACATTACCCAAGCGGATCCGCACCCGCAAGCGGATCGCAAACTGCAGCCGAAACGCTCTGGTGTGCACTAGGCCATACAGTACATATTTGCATGCTTGCTCTAACCAACCTATGAAAGCTGTCACGTATCAGATTTTCCTCCTGGACTTCAGGAACGGATATCTATGATTATCCTGTTTGACGGCAGTATTGCTGACTCATGACTTCTACATTAACCTAATAATGTGAGGGACAACATCCGTATACCTTACCAAGCTGGACTAAGTATATATACATGTGCACTTTCAATAATGATCAGGTCATCTGTACTATGCGGTGTCATTATTTATAAATAGTGTGTTTATATTAGTGTCAGACAGCAAAAGATTCACAGTGGTCAGTTGCATATCACATGCCTTAAAATGCTTAAAATGTGTGTGAACTGCAATGGAGACTCACTGGACATACAGTGGCTTGCAAAAGTATTCGGCCCCCTTGAAGTTTTCAACATTTTGTCACATTACTGCCACAAACATGCATCAATTTTATTGGAATTCCACGTGAAAGACCAATACAAAGTGGTGTACATGTGAGAAGTGGATCGAAAATCATACATCATTCCAAACATTTTTTTTAGAAATAAATAACTGCAAAGTGGGGTGTGCCCCCCTGAGTCAATACTTTGTAGAACCACCTTTTGCTGCAATTACAGCTGCCAGTCTTTTAGGGTATGTCTCTACCAGCTTTGCACATCTAGAGACTGAAATCCTTGCCCATTCTTCTTTGCAAAACAACTCCAGCTCAGTCAGATTAGATGGACAGCGTTTGTGAACAGCAGTTTTCAGATCTTGCCACAGATTCTTGATTGGATTTAGATCTGGACTTTGACTGGGCCATTCTAACACATAGATACAGTATGTTTTGTTTTAAACCATTCCATTGTTGCCCTGGCTTTATGTTTAGGGTCGCTGTCCTGCTGGAAGGTGAACCTCCGCCCTAGTCTCAAGTCTTTTGCAGTCTCCAAGAAGATCTCTTCCAAGTTTGCCCTGTATTTGGCTCCATCCATCTTCCCATCAACTTTGACCGGCTTCCTTGTCCCTACTGAAGAGATGCACCCCCCCCCTAGCATGATGCTGCCACCACCATATTTGACAGTGGGGATGGTGTGTTCAGAGTGATGTGCAGTGTTAGTTTTCTGCCACACATAGCGTTTTGCATTTTGGCCAAAAAGTTCCATTTTGGTCTCATCTGACCAGAGCACCTTCTTCCACATGTTTGCTGTGTCCCCCACATGGCTTGTGGCAAACTGCAAACGGGACTTCTTATGCTTTCTGTTAACAATGCCTTTCTTCTTGCCACTCTTCCATAAAGGCCAACTTTGTACAGTGCATGACTAATAGTTGTCCTATGGACAGAGTCTCCCACCTGAGCTGTAGATATCTGCAGCTCGTCCAGAGTCACCATGGGCCTCTTGACTGCATTTCTGATCAGCGCTCTCCTTGTTCGGCCTGTGAGTTTAGGTGGATGCCCTTGTCTTGGTAGGTTTACAGTTGTGCCATACTCCTTCCATTTTTGAATGATCGCTTGAACAGTGCTCCTTGGGATGTTCAAGGCTTTGGAAATCTTTTTGTAGCCTAAGCCTGCTTTAAATTTCTCAATAACGTCATCCCTGACCTGTCTTGGACCTGTCTTGTGTGTTCTTTGGACTTCACGGTGTTGTTGCTCCCAATATTCTCTTAGACAACCTCTGAGGCCCTCACAGAGCAGCTGTATTTGTACTGACATTAGATTACACACAGGTGCACTCTATTTAGTCATTAGCACTCATTAGGCAATGCCTATAGGCAACTGACTGCACTCAGATCAAAGGGGGCCGAATAATTATGCACACACCACTTTGCAGTTATTGATTTGTAAAAAATGTTTGGAATCATGTATGATTTTCGTTCCACTTCTCATGTGTACACCACTTTGTGTTGGTCTTTCATGTGGAATTCCAATAAAATTGATTCATGTTTGTGGCAGTAATATGACAAAATGTGGAAAACTTCAAGGGGGCCGAATACTTTTGCAAACCACTGTAGACTTTAATGCAAAGTCTGCATGCAGCAAGTTAGAATAACGCGATCAGTTACTGTGAACAGGCCCATAGAATTGTAGGGGCAGTAAGTTGACATGCAGAATTTTTCTGCAACGCAACTGAGCACTGTGAACTTAGCCTAAGGCTATGTTTCCACTTAAAGAGGAACTCCAGTGAAAATAATGTAATAAAAAAAGTGCTTCATTTTTACAATAATTATGTATACATGATTTAGTCAGTGTTTGCTCATTGTAAAATCTTTCCTCTCCCAGATTCACATTCTGACTTGTATTACATGGTGACATTGTTACTGTGGGCAGATTATGGAGCTGTTTCTAGCTGGTCTGGCTTTAACAGACAGCTATTTCCTGTCTGAACATTGTTACATTGTGACAGTTTGCCCAGAGTACCGTACGGTACCAGAGCCTCTTGTGGGAGGGGTTTCAGCACAAAATCAGTCATACAGCGCCCCCTGATGGTCTGTTTGTGAAAATCATTATTTTTCTCATGTAAAAGTGGGTATCAGCTACTGATTGGGATAAAGTTCAATTCTTGGTCGGAGTTTCTCTTTAAATCATGTTTTTATTGGCTGCAGCACACTATAATTTAAAAAGAGAGAGAATAACATAAACAGTGTGCAGATAAGAGCAGGAAGCTGCAAGTGGAAACTAGCCTGGCTACGTGCACAGTGCGACGTAACACTGCAATGCAACACCTGTGTGATGTTCATAGTACGGCTGGTGCAGTGTAACGGCATGCAGCAGTGCATTACCCCAAAATGCACATGTCCACAGTAAAAGGGAAGCATACTTTTCATTGACTGTGTGCGGCACAATGCGCGGATAATGTGCAGTGCCACTTTTAAGTTCCATTGCGTTCCTGCTTTTAAAGGGAGCGCAACGTCCACTGTGAATGTAACCTTAGCCTAGTCTTACACTGGGGTGTGCGTTGCGTACCTTGTATAAACAGGCATGCCCAATGGAGGGGAAATGCTGCAATGGGAGTTATGTGCGCAATGCAAGGCATACGGTGAAGCATGCACTTCATGAAAACTTTGCTTCACTGCAACTGTAAATGCGCATGTTGTTCTGAACCATACATGTTTGCCTCATGTTATTCCACTGCAATTTGTTGCTCCACACAGTGAGCACGCCAATGTGAATGTACCCTTACAATATAAAAACATATATTTGCTAAGCGCCTTACCCAACATACTACAATGTGTTAATGTGGTTGTGCCCTTAATTCACAGACTTCTGCCGACGTCTTTAGATGTTTCCTAATGTTCGCGTTCATATGCCACAGATGTCTCTATACGTCCTTTTGCCAAAACTACTTCGGCCAGATACCGACGTCTATGGGAGTCAATTATGCAAATGAGGTAGGCTCAAACAGCTGACATTTCATAGTTAGTTCAGAGAGTGCGGGGAGTGACACGTATTGTTTGCTGCACTGGCGATGTTCTACGGTTGAGATGTTGGAGGAACTAATAGGTGAATCTAATTTAGAAGTTTCCGACAGTGACAATGATTCGACTGAGAGTTCAGAATCTTTGAATGCAGAAGAACAGATACCTGCAGGTAGGCGTACGAGAGATATCGGCACGGGAGACTTCGGTGCAGGATACAGCCGGTATATGGCTGATCCTGCTGCCGCACAAGTTCTCGGCCGTATTAAATACTATTCCCCCTCCAGGCCGGCATGGATGGTGGGGAATTATCTAATTCGGCTTCCAGCAATTGCTGAAAGCCGAAATACTGTGTTTTAAAAGTAACCTCAGCGCCGTCTTCTGATGGCGCTGAAGTTACTCCCTCTGCACTGCTATAGCCGTAATTCCTATTACTGCCTTTGGTGGCGCAGGCTGCCCCCAAGTCTCCAGCGCTGGATTCAGCAGGTAGGCAAAACACAGCTTTTATGGCTTATTGGGCACTTTGAAGGTCTTGAACAAGTTAAGGTATTTTGTTTCCAGGAACAACAGGGTATTGGGATAAAATGTCAAAGAGCATGCAGTGGAGGCAGGAGTCACTCAAGATCTTGAAGGTGTGGAGGACGAGGTCGCGGTCAGGAGAATGTTTCATGTTCACCATCATGTTATGCTGGATCCACACCATACAATTTTTCGTCCAATTTACCTGGCCGATCGATTATTTCCAGCATGTCCGATCTGAGAATCAAACAATTTTTTGAATGATTTTATGACCGATTTCCGTAGAAACTAACGGAAATTGGTCATAAAATCGCTCAAAAAATCGTTTGATTCTCACATCGGACATGCTGGAAATAATCAATCGGCCAGGTAAATCGGACGAAAAATTGTATGGTGTGAATCCAGCATTACATCAACATGGACAAAGCTTTGAGCCAACAAATATACCAATCACAGTTCAGCCAGGTACTCAAGTACCAATAAATCAAACTACATTGGTATTAATCCAGCTATTCTGTCTGACTTCTGAGGATCTGATGTACCTTCTGAGGAAACGAACCGGTATGCCACCCAATTCAATGCAAGTAACCTTATAGATATCTTGCCACCATCTCCTTGATTTTGTCAGCGACAAGACATGAATGCTGAGGAGCTCAAGCTGTTTTTTGCTTTATATATCATGATGGTCTTACCCAGTGCTGGGCGTAATGGAAAAAACTACGCTTACGGATCATTACGCGTAATTTTACGCTATTACGCATTACGGAATTACGCTTACGGCGTAGACATTTATTTACGTTCATGTCTGTAATTACGCATAGCCCTTACGCAATTACGCGTAAGAATACCGTAATGCAGGTTGTTACGTTATTGCCTTACGCGTAATTTCATACTAGCAATTAATGCGTAAGGCCATGCTTCCAAGCGGAAAAGTTGACGCATGGATCAATGTTAGGTAGCCGCCGACTTTAAGGGTTAATAACAAAGCCCCCTTAATTGCTTAGAGCCTCAAATTTGGAGAATATATTAAGGAGATCAGAAGAAGAAAATTTCAAAAAGACCTTATAGTTTTTGAGAAAATCGATGTTAAAGTTTCAAAGGAAAAATATATACATTTAAAAACCCGCCGACTTTAACGGTTAATAGCAAAGCCTGCTTTAGGAACACCAAATTCCCAGGGTATATTAAGGGGATCAGTGGGAATAAGAGGAAATTTTTTTTTTTTTCAAAAAGACCTTATAGTTTTTGAGAAAATCGATTTTTAAGTTTCAAGGGCAAAAATGTCTTTTAAATGCGGAAAATGTCAGTTTTTTTTGCACAGGTAACAATAGTGTTTTATTTTCATAGATTCCCCCAAGTGGGAAGAGTTTTACTTACTTTGTTCTGAGTGTGGGAAATATTAAAAAAAAACGACGTGGGGTCCCCCCTCCCAGACCTCTTTAACCCCTTGTCCCCCATGCAGGCTGGGATAGCCAGAATGCGGAGCACCGGCCGCGTGGGGCTCCGCACCCTGACTATACCAGCCCGCATGGTCCATGGATTGGGGGGTCTCGGAAGGGGAGGGGCAGCCAAGCTTTCCCCTCCCCCTCCGAGCCCTTGTCCAATCCAAGGACAAGGGGCTCTTCTCCACCTCCGATGGGCGGTGGAGGTGGAGGCCACGATTTCCTGGGGGGGGGGTTCATGGTGGCATCTGGGAGTCCCCTTTAAAAAGGGGTCCCCCAGATGCCCACCCCCCCTCCCAGGAGAAATGAGTATAGGGGTACTTGTACCCCTTACCCATTTCCTTTAAGAGTTAAAAGTAAATAAACACACAAACACTTAGAATTAAAGTATTTTAATTGAACAAAAAACATAACCACGAAAAAAGTCCTTTAATATTCTTAATTAACCATTAATACTTACCTGTCCCTTTAAAAGCCAGTTCCCACGCAATACCCTCGGAAATATAATCAGTTACAATGTAACAAAGTTGTTACAATGTAACAACTTTGTTACTTTGTAACTCCACCGCACCCGACGTCACTTGCCGCTCACCCGCCGGCCGCTGCATACATAAGTCCCCGCCGGCTCCCGCCGTCCACTCCGCCCACACCTGTCACCCATATACATGCTGGCACCCATGGGTGCCAGCATGTATATAGGTGACATGTGGGAGAGGCGGGGAGGGCAGCGAGAGCCGGCGTGACTTAGCGTCCTGCACGGAACACAGAGCTCTGAGCTATATAGCTCAGAGCTCTCTAAAGCATCTTTGTATTTGTTACGCGTAATAACGTAACCTACGGTCTACGCGTAATTAATTACGCGTAATACCGTAACCTTACACGTAACGCTTACGGTGCATTTGTAGTGAATTACGATGCGTAATTACGCTAATGCGTAATTTCGGCCCAGCACTGGTCTTACCTGATATGTCATCCTACTGGTTTGTTGAAGTTCTTATAACACGATTCTTTGGGACTGTCATACGAGATAAACAGAGGAACACCAAGAGCCCCAATAGTGTAGGATGTATTGACAAAGGGGGTAATGACAAAGAGTAATAGTTGTTATACTCACAAACATGGGTCACCAATAGGCAACCACTGTAAAGGCAGGTGGGGAGATTATCCTGACCCCACTCAGGAATAAGAAGTCGCTCTCTGTAGATAGTAGAAAGGGTCGCAACCCTCCACCAAGGGTGGATACAATATTATATAAGAGAGAACAGAGGCGCCAAAAGGATAAAAGGGGTTTGAAAGGAGCTGGTACTGTCATGATTTGTAACTAGTTTCAGGTGATACTGAAGGTGGATATGATCTTGTGTCACTTCCAAACTAGAGACGGGCGCTACAACCAGATACCCCCAGCGATCATATACTGCACAATGTAGGAGCTGCTCCTTCTATGCACAATCCAAAATCCTTTAAGAGAGGGTAGCGTCTACACAACCTACATACAATTACTAAAATTTAAAGTAAAAAGTGAAAGCAATTTGTTGCTACAATCATAAGTCCCAATCCAATTAAAGTTCTCCATTGCTCTGTGTATAGGATCTGCCGTTTGTTGTATGTTCCACCACCACACCATATGGAAACAGACTCACCAGATATGAAGACCCCAAAAGGTCTTATAGCGCATTGGGACACTTAGGGCCGTCCCCCACCTCCACAGAGCCTTCTGCCTGGAACCGTGTTAAATCCTTATGTGTACACCTCCTTGGATCACAAGATATATCCTCAAAAATGGAAAGCAAACGGGACATACACAGGCAGCCAGAGCCCAACATAACGGGGGAGAGCCCGTACAAAAAACTCTATGCCCTACAATTAAGTCTTCATACTGTGAGTGCAATAGTATTTTAGAGTCAAATAAAGTTTTTACAGTTTTACACTATGTGAGGTTCTTTCTGCTTTTGAGGATATATCTTGTGATGCAAGGAGGTGTACACATAAGGATTTGATTTGACCCGGTTCCAGGCAGAAGGCTCTGTGGGGGTAGGGGATGGCCCTAAGTGTCCCGATGCGCTATTAGGCCTTTTGGGGTCTTCATATCTGGTGAGTCTGTTTCCATATGGTGTGGTGGTGGAACATACAACAGACGGCAGGTTATCTTGTTTCACATCAAAGAGATGAATTCTAGGTACCTTCAATAAACTACGGCAGTCTGTGTTCCAGAACGTGACTTGTCACTGGGTGAAGATACAATACTGTGGTAAGGCCACATTGCTTTTTGGGTTTACAACCCAAAAAAGTGAAAATATATTAGGATTGTAGGTTCAATTCAGGATAAACAGCTTGATTGACAAATCTATACAAGCAAAACAGAATCTCAGAGCATGGTCAAACATAGGGTGGGGATGGATCTTCTTAGTGATCAAATACATGGATGTGGTTATATGGTGTATGTTGACAGATACTTTAGTAGCCTTATGTTTCATGATCTGTATGACTGGAAGTTTGGCTCATTTGGGACTGTGTTGCCTAATCAGGGTGATATGCCTAAGCAGGTAACAACTGGAAAGCTGAAACAAGTGAGCATGTAGGTAATATACAGTAAAGTGATTCTTCAGTGCCTGGAATGGAAAGGCAAAAGAGATATTTATGTGCTTACTACTACTGATTCCTGCTCAATGATTGGCACTAGATGTATTGACGGAAGAACTGGCAAAAACATTGTCAATGCTGAATGTATGGTCAGATATAATGAGAAGATGGGTGGTGTTGACCACAATGATAAACTGACAAACTATTTGTTTGCATGTAAAGGGATGAAGTTGTAGAAGAAGCAATGTGAACTTGATGCTGAACGTAAAGCTGATCTTGATGGTGCTGCAGAGTGTTGTACAGTAAGCATTTACATTTTTCAAGCAAGAACCATACTTCGGGCATTCATTGTAAATTCAAATTTCATTATAGAACTGCCATAAATTAGACCTGGAATTTCGTTTGCCTATAAGAATGTATTTTCCTTATCTCATGCTACATTGCGATAGTGACAAAGAGAATCTAGTTACTGCTTCCTACGTTTATTAAGAGTAAGGGATTGCTAGACCATTTTATAAAACAGGAATGTGTTATCTAAGGAGCGTTGAGTGGTTGCAATAGGCCTGAATGATTAGCACAGTGTATAAAACTTATATTTGTCAAGACAAATTACTAGATGGTTACTAAATGGATTTTTCAGGATAGTGGGGGAAAAACATCAAATGTATGCACTTGCTCATCAAACATACGGTAGCTTATAATAGTGTTTCTCAGCATTATTAGAGAATGTACCCCGCGATGAAAGACTGAGAGTCAGATTTATCAAAACAAGTGCAAAACAAAAGTGGTGCAAATGCCAGACTAAGGATTTTTGACCCAAGGTTGCTCAATATGAGCCACATCTTCACTTCTGCCCCACTTTTCTTCCAATTCTCCTGTGGCTGGTTTGAATAAATCTAGCCCATTGTATCGCAAATACCCCCTCTTGTGGGTTACATCATCTCAGGTACGCTTTGACATGTGCATACATTAACCTTCTGCCGCCCGCGTCACGCCAGTAGGCGTGGCCGCGGCGGCAGCCCCAGGACTGCCTAACGCCAATTGGCGTAAAGTCCTGGGGCTCTGTTTTGCATGAGATCGCGCGCATGGTGCGCGCGCATCTCATGCTCGGAGGGTGGAGCTCCGCCCCGCCTTCAGTCTCCGAGCGGCTATTGCCGCTCGGGAGACTGTTAGACGGCAATCACGCCGTCTATTTACTAGGTGCAGCGCTGCGATGAGCAGCAGCGCTGCACTGGGGACAGCCGTGTGACACGGCTGTCCCCATGGGGGACTAGAGAGCGATCGGCTCTCATAGGCAGAAGCCTATGACAGCCGATCGCCAGTGGCGTAGCTAAGGAGCTGTGGGCCCCGATGCAAGTTTTACAATGGGGCCCCCCAAGCACTCTATACATAACAATTAATATGGCGCACCAAAACCTACCAATGGCAACTACAGTGTCAGAGGTGCAAGAAGGGGATGGGGAATAGTTTGTTAATGATTACCACTATTCAAAATATCTATAGAAGTGATTATTATGAGCACAGGAGCAATAGAGAGCTAATTCTGCAGTTAAGGGAGGGCCCTTTCGGGGCCCCTCTGGCCCAAGGGCCCCGATGCGGTCGCTACCTCTGCACCCCCTATTGCTACGCCCCTGCCGATCGCCGTAATTGGCCGGCTGTGGGGAGGGAGGGAGCGAGGGAGGGAAGGGATTTAAAGGAAGAGGGTTTTTTTTTTTTAAAGTGACAACACAAATATTTATAAAAAAAAAAATAAACATGGGGGGAGCGATCAGACCCCACCAACAGAGAGCTCTGTTGGTGGGGAGAAAAGGGGGGGGGGGGAATCACTTGTGTGCTGAGTTGTGCGGCCCTGCAGCTTGGCCTTAAAGCTGCAGTGGCCAATTTTGCTAAAAATGGCCTGGTCACTAGGGGGGTTTAGCCCTGCAGTCCTCAAGTGGTTAAAGCACCCCTGTAACTTTAAGGGGCACTACAGCGAAAAACTGTAAAATTTAAAATATGTGCAAACATATACAAATAAGAAGTACATTTTTTCCAGAGTAAAATGAGATTTTTTTTTTCCAGAGTAAAATGAGATAAATTACTTTTCTCCTATGTTGCACGTTTTGGACCATGTTTTAGTCCATCTCTTTATAGGGGATTCTCAGGGAAATATTTATTATCAAAAGCACTTAGTGAATGGCTGTTGCTCTGTCCAACTGCCAGAAAACTGTGTAGGGAGCAGGGAAGCTGGCCAGCATCATTGTTTAAATGATGTTTAGGGAATATTTTAATAAAGAATAAAAGCATCGCTGAGAATCCCCTATGAAGAGATGGACTAGTTCAAAAGCTGTCACTTCTGTCAGATTTCTACTGCCTACTGTAAGTGACAGCAACATAGGAGAAAAGTAATTTATGTCTCATTTTACTTTGGAAAAAAAGTACTTCTTGTTTGTTTATGTTTGCACATATTTTAAATTTTACAAATTTCGCCATAGTGCCCCTTTAAAAAAATGAAGTTACATACGACAGTAGGGGGAAGCCTCTGCATCCTCCAGAGGCTTCCCCCATCCTCCACAATCCCTCCACTGCTGGCTGAGACTCTCTCCATCATCGTGGCTGTGCTTCCATCTGTGTTGGAGCACAGCCACGCTGCATAGGCTCCAGAGGCTTCCCCCATCCTCCACAATCTCTCCTCTGCTGGCTGAGACTCTCTCCATCATCGCTGCTGTGCTTCCATCCATCTGTGAGCACAGCCACACTGCATAGGCTCCAGAGACTTCCCCCATCCTCCACAATCCCTCCACTGCTGGCTGAGACTCTCTCCATCATCGTGGCTCTGCTTCCATCTGTGTTGGAGCACAGCCACGCTGCATAGGCTCCAGAGGCTTCCCCCATCCTCCACAATCTCTCCTCTGCTGGCTGAGACTCTCTCCATCATCGCTGCTGTGCTTCCATTCATCTGTGAGCACAGCCACACTGCATAGGCTCCAGAGACTTCCCCCATCCTCCACAATCCCTCCACTACTGGCTGAGACTCTCTCCATCATCGTGGCTTTGCTTTCATCTGTGTAGGAGCACAGCCACACTTCCAGGGCCGGCGCTACCATTAAGGCAAGGGGGTCAATTGCCCCTGGGCCCCAGAGCCTAGGGGGCCCCCCAAGCCTGTCCTATCGCATAGTTTAAAATTCAATGTATCCGGCCTGGCTGCTGGGTACTGCGGCTGCTGGGGGAGGCAGCGGCAGGCAGGCGAAGGAGGAAGCCCCCCCGCCCGAGTGCCCCCCTACCTGCCGTATGCAGAGCTATGCAGTGGAAGCTACAGTAAAATTCACGTGATAGCGGGGTTGGGAACTTCTGCAAGTCTCCTTGCTGCACAGATCTGTGTTTCCTCTCTGCTGCCCCCTAGTGGCGCCTCATTACTGTGTGTGATGGGAAGAAGACTTGCTGAAGTTCTCGGTGCAGCTGACAGGCGAGTTTTGCTTTTGCTTCAGCTTGCATTGCTCTGCATATATAGGGGGAGGGGAAGGCTACCTAAAACGAGTGACATCTGGCTATCTATTCTAGGGGGGACTACCTAATACTGGGGGGTACCACTGCCACTTGTTATTTGAGGGGGAGGGGAGTACCTAATCCTGGGGGGCATACTTGGCTATTTGTACTGGGGGGAGGCTACCTAATCCTTGGAGGCACATCTGGCTATCAGTACTGGGGGGCTACCTAACCCTGGGGAGAGGTCTGGCTATCTATACTGGGGGGAACTACCTATGGCAGCTTAGTGATGGAGGGGGTTGGGGGTGCTCAGGAGGGCCCCCAAGTTACTTTTGCCCCAGGGCCCCACTGGAGCTAGAACCGGCCCTGCACACTGCATAGGCTCCAGAGGCTTCCCTATCCTCCACAATCTTTCCTCTGCTGGCTGAGAATTTCTCCATCGTCGCTGCTGTGCTTCCATCCATCTGTGAGCACAGCCACACTGCATAGGCTCCAGAGACTTCCCCCATCCTCCAAAATCCCTCTCTGCTGGCAGAGACTCTCTCCATCATCCCAGCTGTGCTTCCATCCATCTGTGTAGGAGCACAGCCACACTGCATAGGCTCCAGAGACTTCCCCCATCCTCCACAATCCCTCCTCTGCTGGCAGAGACTCTCTCCATCATCGCGGCTGTGCTTTCATCTGTGTAGGAGCACAGCCACACTGCATAGGCTCCTGAGGCTTCCCCCATCCTCCACAATCCCTCCTCTGCTGGCTGAGACTCTCTCCATCATCGTGGCTGTGCTTCCATCTGTCTAGGAATACAGCCACACTGCATAGACTGTAGAGACTTCCCCCATCCTCCACAATCCCTCCACTTCTGGCTGAGACTCTCTCCATCATCGCGGCTGTGCTTCCATCTGTGTAGGAGCACAGCCACACTGCATAGGCTCCAGAGGCTTTCCCCATCCTCCACAATCTCTCCTCTGCTGGCTGAGACTCTCTCCATCATCGTGGCTGTGCTTCCATCTGTGTAGTAATACAGCCACACTGCATAGACTCCAGAGACTTCCCCCATCCTCCACAAACCCTCCACAACTGGCTGAGACTCTCTCCATCATCGCGGCTGTGCTTCCATCTGTGTAGGAGTACAGCCACACTGCATAGGCTCCAAAGACTTCCCCCATCCTCCACAATCTCTCCTCTACTGGCTGAGACTCTCTCCATCATCGTGGCTTTGCTTCTATCTGTGTAGGAGTACAGCCACACTGCATAGACTCCAGAGGCTTCCCCCATCCTCCACAATCTCTCCTCTGCTGGCTGAGACTCTTTCCATCGTCGCTGCTGTGCTTCCATCCATCTGTGAGCACAGCCACACTGCATAGGCTCCAGAGACTTCCCCCATCCTCCACAATCCCTCCTCTGCTGGCTGAGACTCTCTCCATCATCGCGGCTGTGCTTCCATCGGTGTAGGAGTACAACCACACTGCATAGGCACCAGTGAGCTCACGCCTGCTCAGTAGCATGGAACCATTTGTGCACATTTGCTTTTGCTTGTAATAGTATAGAATGTTTCCTGTAAGCTAAAATACAGAGTCTGTTTCCAGGGCCAGAAGTGTGCAAATCCTAGATATGCTGTGGCCTAGGCAGGGTCAGCAGGGGCACAACCTTATTTTTGAAGTGTAACTGGAACTTGTTATACATTACCTCAAGTGCTTTCAATGCAGAGCATGGTGGAGGCCCTGCCCATAATTCCTTCTTTGTGGCTGCAGATTGTACAGCTCCTTTGTACCTGTAACTTTACAAGGTCTGTGGGTTTTCATCTGTTAGATACTGCTTCAGCAACCAGAACATTTATAAAGCGCCTTTCTAAAAAAGGGCATATTTGAGTTCAGTAGTTGGAGTGTGGATTATGTCACGGGGTGAGTGAGCAAGATTGACCAAGTCAAATTCACAGTGGATTGGGCCCAAAACTACTTAGTGAGAGGCTCATAAACCCGGCAGTCGAGTTTGCCATGTGGCCGGCTATGGAAGAATTAGGAAGTCCGCCCCAGGGGATGGTCAGACAGGAAAAGAGTGGGCGGGAAATGTGGGAAACTTCACCTACTTGCCCAGCTTCTTCCCACAATGCATCCCTTGCCTGAGTAACCTATAACCATGCACTGATGGTCTGACCCTCAATCCACCCGATTCTGCTTTAGTGGTCTACCGGTGCTTTAATCACTGCACATTGTATTAAATAAAATTAAAAATGAAGATCTACGTAGCATCCACAATTCCAATTCTATTCTGTGATGCCCCATACTGCCAGCTTTTCTGGGGATATGCTTCACTTTATTGTAGTACTTTAATGGTCAGTTTATGGTTTCATTGCATATAGTCATTACAAGCTGCCAATCAAAGTAATACTACTGTTTGCTTTGGAAGGTTATCTCTGATCAAAGTCAACAGTTAAAGTAGACTGTACAGTACTATTTTAAATGTATTATTAAATGTTTAAACAAACATCACTAAAACAAGATGCAGAAAATGTTTCGGCATCCTAGTTCAGTTATACGCTACATGTCTCTTTTTGTAAACAAGTTTTGATACCACCTTTTTTTTTCTTTTCAGGATTTATTATAAAGTTACATATGTTCAGTAAAGCATTTTTTAAATATTATTATTTAAAAGTGATTTTATTTTAATGTATTCAAGAGAAATGTTAATACCATGATTTTTTTTTTATATCAAATGTAGTGCTAGTAGCTGATGCATGTGTGTTTTTATGAACAAGTTATGCACCTGGTGTATTAAAGATGAACTTCAAATTTCAATTTCAAAACTTTTTTTTTTTTAACTGTAACTTCAACCAGTTAGTAACCAAAAATAATTGTTTAAAAACTGCTTTTCAAAGCAATGTATCAACACACTTTAGATCTTCCTCAGCTGAAATGGTAATTTCTTATTTTACCTAGAACCTAGTGGATTTCTCCCCCCCCCCCCCCCCCCTTCCCCCAATACATGCAGCAGTACAAATTGCTTGACAAAGAGGCAAGCAGCATCTGTACAACACTTTCTGCCTCAAATGATCTGCTTACACACGTGACTTTTTCCTAGGCTGAAATGGTTTAGCCTGAACTAACCAGAAATTTAAAGGGAATCTGCAGTGAAAATAAACTTATGATGATTTGTATGTGTAGTACAGCTACATTAGTAGCGCAGGCATGAGTCTAATATTGGTACCAGTACAGGAAACTGAAACTTCAGTTGGTATCTATGCAAAAGAGCTTATCTGAGCTCCACCACCAATTCGGTCCCTGCTTTCTGGAGCACTAACACATCAAAGAAACAGAGACAGATTTAGATAACTTTTTTACTCCCAGGAAGTTGAAAGGGTCATTAGCTCTGCTAGTGTTATGTTGGGCATACACGGCTCAATTTTGCCACTCAATTCTTCCGCTCGATCGATTCCCTGCTTGATTCCGCAGGCGATTCTCTTATCTTCCGCTCGTTTTTATTATCTTTTTCCATTGTGTTCAATGCGGAATCGAGCAGCGAAACGATCGGGCGGGAGATCGGATGTGTTGGAAATGATCTATCGAGCCATCTAAATGGCTCAAAAACGACCCATGTATGCCCAGCATTATAGTTTAAAATACAGAGTGTGGCTTATAATTGCAAATATTAGAGAATTATGCAATGTTATAAAAAAAGCTATAAATCTAAAAATTTAAATATGAGACTAATAATAAGTATGAACAACCCTTTACTGTTTATAGAAGAAGTTATGAGTATCCTTTAAGAGTAAAATTGCTACAATTGTAACTAAAGCAATTCTAGAGGCAGAAACCAAATCCTGCTGGGGGGGGAGAGTAGGATATACTAACCTCCTGACCAGCAGCCTGAACTCTGGCAGATGCTTTGATGTGAGCATCACATACCAAATGACTCATTATTGTTTAGAGATCCTGATAAGGTTTATTTAATGTGTAATTTATTTTATTATTGTAATACTCTACTCATATGGCTGTAACAAGGGCGTCTGAAGCCAATATAAAAAACAACAGCAACAGATACTCATCTGGAGAGGGAAGACTTTGGTTCCTAACAGAGCCGGGACAAGGTCCTCCAGCACCCAAGGCTGAGACACCAAAGTGCGCGCCTCTATCCCTCCCACCCCAGTTGTCACACACTAATTGCTATTAGACTAAGAGGCGCCCCAGGGCCGCCAACCCCCCAACACCTTAATCTCTAGTAATCTGGCTTGCAGTCACTGCCATGTATCCCCTTTTCTTATTTCTCTCTGCTTCAAACACAATAGGGGAATGATAGCTGAGCAAGTTATGCCCCCTCCTACACTGCGCACTGAGGCTGGAGCCTCTCTTGCCTCTGCCTCGGCACAGCCCTGGTTCCTAATGAGCCATGCTGTTCCTCCTACAGTCCCCACATTCCAGCACCGTCTCCACGTTAGCAGTCTCTGACTGATCTGACACTGCCCAAGGATTCAGAAGTCTTCTGGAGCCCGAGTGCTCCCAAAGACAGGCTGCACCTTACTGTGCGTTTGCAAGCACGCTGTCTCGCATGATCGCGCATGCGCAGTACAGAGCTGCCTGTTTTGGGGAGCGCTCTGGCTCCTGAAGACTACTGAATCCTCCCGCAGAGATTTGAACTGGGAATCTAGCACTGGAACGTCCGGATGGTGAAAGGAATGGGAAGGCTCTATAGGACCCAGAGCCTTTCCTTTCCTTAGGTAAGTATCTATTTTTTTTTAATTAGCTTCAGATTTACTTTACTAAGCTGTTTGTAATTGGTAGCTTTTTGGACTTTTCATATTAAGAAAGTTTACATTTTTGAGTGATACTGTATTATAATGTACCTGAAGCAATAAAAGCCACAAGAGTTAGATACTTCCCTCTGTACAGAGAAGCTTCTGGATAAGTAATACAGAGCTGCTTGTTCACAGCTTTTTCCTCCATGCACAAGCAACTCCGTGCTACTACGCAGGCGTGGGCCATCATTGTGCCTGCACAGTGCGGTCACGCTTGTGCACGAATAGTGTCATGGACCCAAAGAATAAGACAGTCCTGGAGAGCAGTGGCGGACTTGAGAAAGATCTGAGAAACCTCTGGATCCTCCAGAGGTTACCCTCTACAGAGGTTAGTATCTTTTGTGTTGTTTTTTTCTTTTCCACAAGTTTGCTTGAAGTATATTCTTATGTTTTAGTATTCTATTTTTTTAATGAACTTTGTACATTTTTTTATTCTTTTTCATTAATTATTTTCGATGGCTGCCAATTCATCAGTGTTACCTTTTACTTAAGTGAATCAGGTCCTCTGTAATCCATGAGATCCAGTCTTCCACTTCTTCCTGTTCTTCATATTTATAACTGACAGACAAATCTACACCTTTATTTCACTATTTAATGTACAAAAAATGCAGTTAAAATATGTTCAGCTTCTGTTAGCCACACGAAGAAATCTTATTAACCTTCTGCCGCCCGCGTCACGCCAGTAGGCGTGGCCGTGGCGGCAGCCCCAGGACCGCCTAACGCCAATTGGCGTAAAGTCCTGGGGCTCTGTTTTGCATGAGATCGCGCGCATGGTGCGCGCGCATCTCATGCTCGGAGGGCGGAGCTCCGCCCCGCCTTCAGTCTCCGAGCGGCTATTGCCGCTCGGGAGACTGTTAGACGGCGATCACGCCGTCTATTTACTAGGTGCAGCGCTGCGATGAGCAGCAGCGCTGCACTGGGGACAGCCGTGTGACACGGTTGTCCCCATGGGGGACAAGAGAGCGATCGGCTCTCATAGGCAGAAGCCTATGACAGCCGATCGCCGTAATTGGCCGGCTGTGGGGAGGGAGGGAGCGAGGGAGGGAAGGGATTTAAAGGAAGAGGGTTTTTTTTTAAAAAAAGTGACAACACAAATATTTATAAAAAAAAAAATAAACATGGGGGGAGCGATCAGACCCCACCAACAGAGAGCTCTGTTGGTGGGGAGAAAAGGGGGGGGGGGGAATCACTTGTGTGCTGAGTTGTGCGGCCCTGCAGCTTGGCCTTAAAGCTGCAGTGGCCAATTTTGCTAAAAATGGCCTGGTCACTAGGGGGGTTTAGCCCTGCAGTCCTCAAGTGGTTAATTAAAGGCTATTAGGAATATATTAAAGTAAACGAAAAAGTAGACATTTTTAAGTTGAGAATTTTGAGAAAGATTTCATGTGTTGAAATTTTGAATATAAATTCCTCTTATGATTGCTTTCCTTTATTGTTTAGCCATAACCATTGTTGTGTCCTTGAGCTTGCGTCTTCTTAGCCATGTAATAAAGATAATTAACCACTCGTCCTTGGTGGAATACAAGTGTGAATGGGAATGTTTTTATTATTGCAAGTCAAAAAGAAAATAGATCTCAGATACTACACAATAAATGCTGTGCATTGGAAGGCCAACAATATCCTCATGAACTGTGATCATTTTGGGATAGCATTCCTTCAATGCAAAACAATACATACTTTAAATAGTTGTCGGCTTTGTTTTCCTGTATCAAATTGCCTCTGCATTTGATATTAGCGTTTGGGATAATGAGCATTGCTTCAATCACTGCTTCATTCAACTAGCTGAAACAATGCCTTTGAAAATATGTCTGATGTTTCAGAATAATACATAAAGGAGGGCAATGAAGAAAAAAAGCAGATCAATAAGCATCATTCTATGCTTATTTTAGAAAGCTTTTTGAATCTAAGCCAAAGCACATAAATGCTGCTTTACATTACAGATATAGCAGCACTCCCAGACAAAAACATTTGAGAGTGATGTAATATGCCAGGCAGAGATCAGAGTCAGCCACCAGGGCAGAGTGTAATTAAGTTATTTTGATCCCTACTTCATATTCTGCTGTTCTAGTTGTGATTCTTAATCTTGAAAGTTGAAAAGCAGTTAAATATTTCAGAGAAATAATTATGAATTACATAAGAGCATTTATATTTCGCAGGCACAGCCCGCTTCATCAGGCAATAAGATGTGGAGGTGCTATTCGTGCTACTGACGAGCTACTGTTTGTCCCCTATCTTATTGCCTGATGAAGCAGGCTGCGCCTGCGAAACGCGTTGCATCTTTTGGGGTACCAATAATACATTTATTTGTTTAATTCAGACAGTATTTTGAGTCTGCTTTCCGGAGGTAAGTCCACCACTGCCTCCCAGCAAATTTTAAAACTTTTATTACCTTTTATCCTGCTGGCGCCTCTGTTCTCTTATGATAATACTGTGTCCACCCCTGGTGGAGGGGTGAACTACCCCTACTTTTCTGATCTACAGAGAGCGACATTTTAATCCTGACTGAGGACAGGTCTAATCTCCTCACCTGCATCTACAGTGGTTGCCTAAGAGGTAACCCATGTTTATAAGTATGTTCATCTCACACTTACATTTATCCATGTTTTTCAATAAATACTACACTATATTGGGCTCTCTGTGTTTCTTAACCTCCTGGGCGATAATCCCGAGCTGAGCACTTTGCTAGCTGCGTGTAACTTCCGCTCGCCGCCGATCCCCGCTACCTGCAGTGCTGCGCAGCCCCCCCCCTCCCTGACCCCTTGCGCAGCCTGGCCAATCAGTGCCAGGCAGTGCTGAGGGGTGGATCGGGACTCCCTCTGACGTCACGACGTCCATGACGACCGGGGAAGCCCAGCAGGAAATCCCGTTCTGAACGGGATTTCCTGCTTACTCTGATCGCCAAAGGTGATCGGAGTGGGTGGGGGGATGCCGCTGCGCAGCGGCCATCATGTAGCGAGCCCAGGGCTCGCTACATGATTTTAAAAATAAAAAATTTAAAAAAAAGTGCTGCGCCCCCTCCTGGGCGATATAATTGTATCTCCCAGAGGGTTAATTAAAAACAGCACTGATGACAGATTTTTCTTAGTATAATTGTGTATGCATATAAACTTTATTTTTGAGTAATATTCAAATTTGTGTACGTTGTGTTTGTTTGCTAGTTACCATACAAGCATCTGCCGGTAAAAATCCATGTGTATATGGTGTGCTTTAGACCATTGTTGACTAACCTCAAATCTTTGCAACCGTTGGATGGATGGAAAGTGGTAAATTCAGATTGGAAAGCATATTTCCTTTCTCTTCTCTCAATCAATCTTTGTCCTAATCAGATATGTATTCTTTTTAACTATTGGTGAAAAAAACTCACCACTCAAGCACTCTTCATCTGGAGGTTTAATGATTCAATCTGCTTTTACTCAATACAAACTCAGTATCTGACCCAATGGCATTCTAGACAGTCTATACTGTAAGAAAGTAACCTGGGGTAAAATAATTGTCTTTTGAATGGTATTATCAAATAATAGATAATAATAATAGAGAAACTTGAAAAAAAATAAAGCTCTCTACAGAAATTTCTCCAGTTTCTTTAAAGGACAACTGTAACAAGAGGTTTATGGAGGCTGCTATATTTTGTTTCCTTTTAAACAATATGCCTGGCAGCCCTGCTGGTCTATTTGGCTGCAGTATTGTGTTAATCACACTAGAAACAAGCATGCATATAACCTTTTCAGATCAGACAATACTGTCAGAAGCACCTGATATGCTGCATGCTTGTTCAGGTTCTATGGCTAAAAGTATTAGAGGTAGAGTATCGGTAGTATATCCAGGCAACTGGTATTGCTTTAAAGGAAATAAATATGGCAGCCTCCATATCCCTTTCATTACAGAAGTCCTTTAATAGCATTGAACTTTTAAGCCATGTTCACAGTCACCATTGCATTGCGGTCCCTTCTTCTTCATTTTTCTTTAGCACACGGTCCTTTTAGTGCAGGAAACCTTCATTCTTTCCACACTACATGCTTCTGTTGCCACTAAATTCCATAATAACAAGGTGTATATATATATGTATATATGTATATATATATATATATATATATATATATATGTGTGTGTGTGTGTGTGTGTACTTACTACTTAGACATTGATTTATGCTATTCATTATTGCAGGAGTTTATTTTTTGTTGAAGACCTTTGTTCTTTATTTAGACAAGAATTGCATTTAAATATTTACATAGTTTGTTAACCTTGCATTAGTGAGATTGACCTATGAGCCTTTTGTTCCGTTTATGCGTGCAGTTTGTCACAGATAAAAGAATCTTGATATTTTTTAGACATTGCAAAATAAGTTGTGAATCTTTCAGATAAAGGAAAAATAGTCAAATGCACAAACATCATTATCCTTTCTACAAATGAAATGGGGAAATAGGGATATGAGAAACTTCCTTAAAATGAAAGCATGCAGCCTTTTTTAATGACTAATTATGCTCACAACACCCTAAATACTATTACAGCACCTACAGTGATCTTTTGTTTTCGTTAAAAAACAATAAAATAAATGTTTAATCAACCAGTACCTGATATATCAGTATTTGTCAGAAGCATTAAAAAGGTCTCTCTCTAGTTATTTGATGTGTTGAAAAATATAAAAGGAACCATTTGAGCACCACAAGGGTGGCATGAACTATGATTTTGGGGTGTATACAATAAACTGTGTTAAGCAGAAACATGTGTAAAGTCCAGGGCAGTTTCTTGGCCATGTAGCTCCCAGGGCAAGGCTGTAAAAATTGTGCCCCTTCGTAGACTTGAATACACTGTTAGGGCCCATTCACACTAGAGCATTTTGCTGGCGATTTCGGCAAAACGTTCAAGCGCTAGCGCTTTTTAAAGCACTAGTGCAATGATACCCTATGGGCCCGTTCTCACTTGGTCGATTTGCGTTAATCGCCGGCAATTAACGCAAAACCGCCAAATGCAAACATGTAGCCTGCACCATTTTCAGGCGATTTCCCGGCGATCGCGTTTCAGTGCTATAGAAGCGCTAAACGCGATCGCGAAAAAATCGCTAAAGTGTCCATTGATTTTTCTGTGTTAAAGCGCGGAAAAATCACTTCCGCAAGTTTTTAGGTGTGAATGGGGCCTTATGATGCAGTTGCCAGATGCAGTTCCATGCAGATGCAGTATAGGACAGAAGGAGGAAGAAGATATGCAGCGTGTGGATCACGGAAGGTAAGTTTCCGCTCTTCCATCTGCTGCGCCCCACCTGCTGCATGTCCTTGCCCACCTCTAAAAACGGGGCGAGTAAAGTATTAACCACTTGAGGACCTAGGGCTTTCTACCCCTTAAGGACCGGCCACTTTTTTTCCATTCAGACCACTGCAGCTTTCACGGTTTATTGCTCGCTCATACAACCTACCACCTAAATGAATTTTGGCTCCTTTTCTTGTCACTAATAAAGCTTTCTTTTGATGCTATTTGATTGCTCCTGCGATTTTTACTTTTTATTATATTCATCAAAAAAGACATGAATTTTGGCAAAAAAATGATTTTTTTAACTTTCTGTGCTGACATTTTTCAAATAAAGTAAAATTTCTGTATACATGCAGCGCGAAAAATGTGGACAAACATGTTTTTGATAAAAAAAAAACCCATTCAGTGTATATTTATTGGTTTGGGTAAAAGTTATAGCGTTTACAAACTATGGTGCAAAAAGTGAATTTTCCCATTTTCAAGCATCTCTGACTTTTCTGACCCCCTGTCATGTTTCATGAGGGGCTAGAATTCCAGGATAGTATAAATACCCCCCAAATGACCCCATTTTGGAAAGAAGACATCCCAAAGTATTCACTGAGAGGCATAGTGAGTTCATAGAAGATATTATTTTTTGTCACAAGTAAGCGGAAAATGACACTTTGTGAGAAAAAAAAAAAAAAAAAAAGTTTCCATTTCTTCTAACTTGCGACAAAAAAAAATGAAATCTGCCACGGACTCACCATGCCCCTCTCTGAATACCTTGAAGGGTCTACTTTCCAAAATGGGTCATTTGTGGGGTGTGTTTACTGTCCTGACATTTTGGGGGGTGCTAAATTGTAAGCACCCCTGTAAAGCCTAAAGGTGCTCATTGGACTTTGGACCCCTTAGCGCAGTTAGGCTGCAAAAAAGTGCCACACATGTGGTATTGCCGTACTCAGGAGAAGTAGTATAATGTGTTTTGGGGTGTATTTTTACACATACCCATGCTGGGTGGGAGAAATATCTCTGTAAATGACAATTTGTTAATTTTTTTTACACACAATTGTCCATTTACAGAGATCTTTCTCCCACTCAGCATGGGTATGTGTAAAAATACACCACAAAACACATTATACTACTTCTCCTGAGTACGGCGATACCACATGTGTGGCACTTTTTTGCACCCTAACTGCGCTAAAGGGTCCAAAGTCCAATGAGTACCTTTAGGATTTCACAGGTCATTTTGAGAAATTTCGTTTCAAGACTACTCCTCACGGTTTAGGGCCCCTAAAATGCCAGGGCAGTGTAGGAACCCCACAAATGACCCTATTTTAAAAAAGAAGACACCCCAAGGTATTCCGTTAGGAGTATGGTGAGTTCATAGAAGATTTTATTTTTTGTCAAAAGTTAGCGGAAAATGACACTTTGTGAAAAAACACAATTAAAATCAATTTCCGCTAACTTGTGACAAAAAATAAAATCTTCTATGAACTTGCCATACTACTAACGGAATACCTTGGGGTGTCTTCTTTCTAAAATGGGGTCATTTGTGGGGTTCCTATACTGCCCTGGCATTTTAGGGGCCCTAAACCGTGAGGAGTAGTCTTGAAACGAAATTTCTCAAAATGACCTGTAAAATCCTAAAGGTACTCATTGGACTTTGGGCCCTTTAGCGCAGTTAGGGTGCAAAAAAGTGCCACACATGTGGTATCGCCATACTCGGGAGAAGTAGTACAATGTGTTTTGGGGTGTATTTTTACACATACCCATGCTGGGTGGGAGAAATACCTCTGTAAATGGACAATTGTGTGTAAAAAAATCAAAAGATTGTCATTTACAGAGGTATTTCTCCCACCCAGCATGGGTATGTGTAAAAATACACCCCAAAACACATTATACTACTTCTCCCGAGTACGGCGATACCACATGTGTGGCACTTTTTTGCACCCTAACTGCACTAAGGGGCCCAAAGTCCAATGAGTACCTTTAGGATTTCACAGGTCATTTTTGTTTCAAGACTACTCCTCGCGGTTTAGGGCCCCTAAAATGCCAGGGCAGTATAGGAACCCCACTAATGACCCCATTTTAGAAAGAAGACACCCCAAGGTATTCCGTTAGGAGTATGGTGAGTTCATAGAAGTTTTTATTTTTTTGTCACAAGTTAGCGGAAATTGATTTTAATAGTTTTTTTTCACAAAGTGTCTTTTTCCGCTAACTTGTGACAAAAAATAAAATCTTCTATGAACTCACCATACTCCGTACGGAATACCTTGGGGTGTCTTCTTTCTAGAATGGGGTCATTTGTGGGGTTCCTATACTGCCCTGGCATTTTAGGGGCCCTAAACCGTGAGGAGTAGTCTTGAAACCAAATGTCGCAAAATGACCTGTGAAATCCTAAAGGTACTCATTGGACTTTGGGCCCCTTAGCGTACTTAGGGTGTAAAAAAGTGCCACACATGTGGTACCGCCGTACTCAGGAGAAGTAGTATAATGCGTTTTGGGGTGTATTTTTACACATACCCATGCTAAGTGGGAGAAATATCTCTGTAAATGACAATTGTTTGATTTTTTTACACACAATTGTCCATTTACATAGAAATTTCTCCCACCCAGCATGGGTATGTGTAAAAATACACCCCAAAACACATTATACTACTTTTCCTGAGTACGGCGGTACCACATGTGTGACACTTTTTTGCAGCCTAGGTGCGCTAAGGGGCCCAACGTCCTATTCACAGGTCATTTTGAGGCATTTGTTTTCTAGACTACTCCTCGCGGTTTAGGGCCCCTAAAATGCCAGGGCAGTATAGGAACCCCACAAGTGACCCCATTTTAGAAAGAAGACACCCCAAGGTATTCTGTTAGGAGTATGGTGAGTTCATAGAAGATTTTATTTTTTGTCAAAAGTTAGCGGAAAGTGACACTTTGTGGAAAAAAACCAATAAAAATCAATTTCCGCTAACTTTTGACAAAAAATAAAATCTTCTATGAACTCGTCATACACCTAACAGAATACCTTGGGGTGTCTTTTTTTCTAAAATGGGAACACTTGTGGGGTTCCTATACCGCCCTGGCATTTTACGGGCCCAAAACCGTGAGTAGTCTGGAAACCAAATGTCTCAAAATGACTGTTCAGGGGTATAAGCATCTGCAAATTTTGATGACAGGTGGTCTATGAGGGGGCGAATTTTGTGGAACCGGTCATAAGCAGGGTGGCCTTTTAGATGACAGGTTGTATTGGGCCTGATCTGATGGATAGGAGTGCTAGGGGGGTGACAGGAGGTGATTGATGGGTGTCTCAGGGGGTGGTTAGAGGGGAAAATAGATGCAATCAATGCACTGGGGAGGTGATCGGAAGGGGGTCTGAGGGGGATCTGAGGGTTTGGCCGAGTGATCAGGAGCCCACACGGGGCAAATTAGGGCCTGATCTGATGGGTAGGTGTGCTAGGGGGTGACAGGAGGTGATTGATGGGTGTCTCAAGGTGTGATTAGAGGGGGGAATAGATGCAAGCAATGCACTGGCGAGGTGATCAGGGCTGGGGTCTGAGGGCATTCTGAGGGTGTGGGCGGGTGATTGAGTGCCCTAGGGGCAGATAGGGGTCTAATCTGATTGGTAGCAGTGACAGGGGGTGATTGATGGGTAATTAGTGGGTGTTTAGGGTAGAGAACAGATGTAAACACTGCACTTGGGAGGTGATCGGACGTCGGATCTGCGAGCGATCTATTGGTGTGGGTGGGTGATCAGATTGCCCGCAAGGGGCAGGTTAGGGGCTGATTGATGGGTGGCAGTGACAGCGGGTGATTGATGGGTGGCAGTGACAGGGGGTGATTGATGGGTGGCAGTGACAGGGGGTGATTGATAGGTGATTGACAGGTAATCAGTGGGTTATTACAGGGGAGAACAGATGTAAATATTGCACTGGCGAATTGATAAGGGGGGGTCTGAGGGTAATCTGAGCGAGTAGGCGGGTGATTGGGTGCCCGCAAGGGGCAGATTAGGGTCTGATCTGATGGGTAACAGTGACAGGTGGTGATAGGGGGTGATTTATGGGTGATTGATGGGTAATTAGTGGGTGTTTAGAGGAGAGTAAACGCTGCGCTTGGGTGGTGATCTGATGTCGCATCTGCGGGCGATCTATTGGTGTGGGTGGGTAATCAGATTGCCCGCAAGGGGCAGGTTAGGGGCTGATTGTTGGGTGGCAGTGACAGGGGGTGACAGGGGGTGATTGATGGGTGATAGGTGATTGGCAGGTGATTGACAGGTGATCAGTGGGTTATTACAGGGAAGGATAGATGTAAATAATGCCCTGGCGAATTGATAAGGGGGGGTCTGAGGGTAATCTGAGCGTGTAGGCGGGTGATTGGGTGCCCGCAAGGGGCAGATTAGGGTCTGATCTGATAGGTAACAGTGATAGGGGGTGATTGATGGGTAATTAGTGGGTGTTTAGAGAAGATAACAGATGTAAACAATACATTTGGGAGGTAATCTGACGGCGGGTTTGCGGGCGATCTAATGGTGTGGGTGGGTGATCAGATTGCCCGCAAGGGGCAGGTTAGGGGCTGATTGATGGGTGGCAGTGACAGGGGGTGACAGGGGGTGATTGATGGGTAATAGGTGATTGGCAGGTGATTGACAGGTGATCAGTGGGTTATTACAGGGAAGAACAGATGTAATGAATGCACTGGTGAATTGATAAGGGGGGGTCTGAGGGCAATCTGAGCGTGTGGGCGGGTGATTGGGTGCCCGCAAGGGGCAGATTAGGGTCTGATCTGATAGGTAAAAGTGACAGGTGGTGATAGGGGGTGATTGATGGGTGATTGATGGGTAATTAGTGTGTGTTTAGAGGAGAGAATAGATGTAAACAATGGATTTGGGAGGTGATCTGATGTCGGATCTGCGGGCGATCTATTGGTGTGGGGGGGTGATCAGATTGCCCGCAAGGGGCAGGTTAGGGGCTGATTGATGGGTGGCAGTGACAGGGGGTGATTGATGGGTGATTGACGGGTGATTGACAGGTGATTGACAGGTGATCAGGGGGGATAGATGCATACAGTACATTGGGGGGGGGGTGGTCTGGGGGGGGGTCTGGGGAGAATCTGGGGGGTTGGGGGGTGATCAGGAGGGAGCAGGGGGCAGGGGGGGGTATTAAAAAAAATAGCGTTGACAGATAGTGACAGGGAGTGATTGATGGGTGATTAGGGGGGTGATTGGGTGCAAACAGGGGTCTGGGGGGTGGGCAGGGGGGGGTCTGATGGGTGCTGTGGGCGATCTGGGGCGGGGGGGGGAGAAAATCAGTGTGCTTGGTGCAGACTAGGGTGGCTGCAGCCTGCCCTGGTGGTCCCTCGGACACTGGGACCACCAGGGCAGGAGGCAGCCTGTATAATACACTTTGTAAACATTACAAAGTGTATTATACACTTTGTATGCGGCGATCGTCGGGTTAACATCCCGCCGGCGCTTCCGTATGGCCGGCGGGATGTTGCGGCGAGTGAGCGGCGACAGGCGGAGGCGGAGGATCGCGTCACGGATGACGCGATCGCTCCGCCCATGCCCAAACAAGGACCGCCGCATTTTGTCAATACGGCGGTCCTTGCGGCGTCTGCTTCCCGGCCGCCATTTGTCTATACGGCGGTCGGGAAGTAGTTAAGCACAATGAGTAGAGCATATGCACATTTACGCACGTAATTCTGCTTAATTCAGTTTATTGCATATATGCAGCAAGTTACTTAGACTCCATCTACAAGTGTAATAAGTTTGATTCTACTGAATAATCTCCCCAAATATCCCAAACTCAGTTTTGCAAAATGTAAACCAGAGAACTATGATGTCAGCAAAAACCTGATAACACCCCAGTAGGGACATGAAATTCTATGTAGGAAGAAACCTCTTCCTGATAGACTCCAGCCACTGTGTTTTATGTCTGTCATCACATGTTGTGTGACACCACTCTTGAAAGCAAACCTGAACTAAAGTTTCCTTCACTCCTAAGAGAAAAGAGAGACACCTTATAAATTAAATGTCTGCTAAAGGAAACCTGAGATGACAGGACATAAAAGTTTCATACATTCCTGGGGCTTCCTCCAGCCCTCTCCACACCTGTCGCTCTCTCGCAGCCTTCCAAAGCCTCCTGGATACTCTGGTAGAAGCTCCGTTATCTCTGCCAGTCGGAGCGTACTGCACATGCACAGCCCAGCCCCATTGAGAGCGTTCTGTGCCTGTGCAATACTGCGCAGACGCAGAACCCTCCCAGCTGTGGGAGTGCAACAGGGGACCGCGCGGGGGAGAACTGCACCTGCGCCGACTGGCCGAAGACAACGGAGCTTCTACTGCAGGATCCAGGAGTCTTTGGATTGCGCAACATGCGTGGATGGGGCTGGAGGAAGCCCCGGGTATGTATAAAACCTTTGTGTCCTGCCTGCTCAGGTACACTTTAAGCCACCAGTAAGCAAGAAAATAATAATAAAGTAAAGTACCTTTTCACCTACTTTTTGGTACTTAGTACAATTGCCTAAGTGCTGAAAAGGTATTTTGAAAAGAAGATTAACCCTCTGGGCGATACAATTATATCGCCCAGGAGGTGGCGCAGCACTATTTTTTAAATTTTTTTATTTTTTAAATCATGTAGCGAGCCCAGAGCTCGCTACATGATAGCCGCAGCGCAGCGGCATCCCCCCACCCACTTCGATCGCCTTCGGCGATCAGAGTAAGCAGGAAATCCCGTTCAGAACGGGATTTCCTGCTGGGCTTCCCTGGTCGCCATGGCGACGGGGCGGGATGACGTCACCGACGTCATGGACGTCTTGACGTCATAGGGAGTTCCGATCCACCCCTCAGCGCTGCCTGGCACTGATTGGCCAGGCTGCGCAAGGGGTTGGGGAGGGGGGGGCTGCGCGGAACGGCGGGTAGCGGCGGATCGGCGGCGAGCGGCGGCGATCGGAAGTTAAACGCAGCTAGCAAAGTGCTAGCTGCGTGTAACAAAAAAAAATTATGCAAATCGGCCCAGCGGGGCCTGAGAAATCCTCCTGCGCGACATACCCCGAGCTCAGCTCGGGATTATCGCTCAGGAGGTTAAAACATTTTTTTCTTAGGAGAAAACTTAAAGCGGAACTGCAATATAGAAAAAATAATAAAAATAAACATACCAGTAGATTCTAAATTATAAACTCTATCTGTCTGTATGATTTTTGCCGCTCCCCGCTGCTGCAATCACTGTATTTTGTAATTTTTATTAATTTCCTGGTTTCAGCCAAGATGGCCGCAGTGCCTGATAACTTCCGGGTTACTGCTCCTCATTAGTATGCATTTTTTTTTTTGTGGTAGCGTGCACGAGAGGATTACAGCACTGCACATGCGTAACTTGTCCTCTCGTGCACTCTCAATCAAGAGCCCAGCTACCATTGTGAGTACACTTGTACTGTTTGTAATAACCTCCCTAGCGGTTAAGCGGTAAGAAGGAGCCTGGCTCGTCCAGCTAACAGTTGCTGAAAGTGGTATGGACGAGCCAGGCTCGTGAACGCAGCCATGGAGATTTGTAGCAGCTGATACACCCTCCCTCCACTGTGCATCCCTTCCTCCTCCTCCTGTTCCCCAGCGTTAGGCTGTAAACCCCCCCTCCCTCCACTGTACATTCATTCCTTCTGATTCCCCAGCGTTAGGCAATACATCCACCCTCCCTCCACTCTGCATTCCCTCTGATCCCCCAGCGTTAGGCTGTAAATCCCCCGTCCCTCTGCTGTGCATTCTGATCCCCCAGCGTTAGGCTGTAAATCTCCCCTCCCTCCACTGATCTCCCCCCTATTGTGGGCAGTGTCCCTGGCAGCGCAGTGAATAGGGCAGGGGATGATTTACTCACCGAGGCTCTTTCCAGCGATGACTGAGTATTCTTTTCTGCATCCAGCTCTGGGCTATTGTAAACAGTACACGCGGCTGACTGTATACAATAGCCCAGAGCTGGATGCAGAAAAGGATACTCGTTCATCGCTGGAAAGAGCCTCCGTGAGTAAAACACCCGCTGCCCTATTCACAGCGCTGCCAGGGACACTGCCCACAATAGGGGGGAGATCAGTGGAGTGAGGGGGGATTTACAGCCTAACGCTGGTGGATCAGAAGGAAGGGATGCACAATGGAGGGAGGGTGGATTTACAGCCTAACGCTGGGGGATCAGAAGGAAGGAATGTACAGAGGCCTGTCTCCTCCTCGTTCATGTGTCATATCAGCGCTCACGCTGCGCTGAAGGAACGAGCGTGGAGTGGCACTGGTGGGGCGGAGAAAGGGCGGGTACCTGGCCTGAGGGGAAGTAAACCATTTTGCAGGGAGAGGAAAACTGACTCGTCTGCCTGATTTTAGCATCGACTTATAAGTCGATGCTGTTTACTGGCAGAATCTCGGGATGGAGAGAACACACAAAGAGCTCCACAGGACGCACAGAGGTATGTCATCGTTAAAGGTACATACCCATATTATCACATTGTATTAAAAAAAGATCCTTCAGTTCCGCTTTAAGAGTAAAAATTAATCAGCACCTAGCAAGTATATCTGAACTAAAAAGTAATTCAAAGGATACTGTAGGAGGGTAGGGGGAAAAAGAGTTAAACTTACCCGGGGCTTCTAGTGGTCCCCAGCAGACATCCTGTGCCCGCGCAGCCACTCACCGATGCTCCGGCCCTGCCTCTGGTTCACTTCTGGAACTTCAGACTTTAGCGTCTGAAAACCACTGCGCCTGCGTTGCCGTGTCCTCGCTCCTGGGACATACTGGGCCTGCGCAGTACGCTCCTGGTGACATCAGCGGGAGCGAGGACATGGCAATGCAGGCGCAGTGGTTTTCAGACTTTAAAGTCAGAAATTCCAGAAGTGAACCGGAGGCGGGGCCGGAGCATCAGTGAGTGGCTGCACGGGCACAGGATGTCTGCGGGGGACCATTAGAAGCCCCAGGTAAGTTCAACTCTTTTTCCCCCTACCCCCCTACAGTAGTCCTTTAAAAAGCATTATCAGACTTAAAGTATACCAGACCCGATGCAAAGCTACCTACGTAAGCACAGACGTATGTTCATACTGGATTGATACACCTCTGTGTATTGTCCTTTCCTCTCTTTGGTAAACTTCTCCTTTGAGAAAATTCAGGAGAAAGGCTAAATGGTCTAAATCATAATTAGGAAACTAGACTACCGAAAGGCAAGCAAATAATGATATTCTTTTACCACAGGTGTACATTCATTGTTTAACCCTATGAGGACTGTTCGTGACTGATTGAATATTACGCTCATCATGCATATTTGGGCATGCTGATGCTATTAGGGCTGGTCTTTCTGAGAACAAATGGGGCAATAGCTAAAGGTGCTGCACTCTGCGGGGGGGCGTGTGTGTGTGTGTTACCATGAATCCTGAGCTGCACACTACATTAGGCCAGTGCTGTGGATGCAGATCGCACTTCTTGAGTTTTCTCTTTTTCCCCACTTTTTCTGTTGTTCTGTTTAACAACCACAGGAGTCCCACAATCAGTCTGGCTGATGCTGTTAGGGCTGGTCTTTCTGAGAACAAATGGGGCAATAGCTAAAGGTGCTGCACTCTGTGGGGGCTCTAATATATGCTAGTGTGTGTGTGTGTGTGTGTGTGTGTGTGTGTGTGTGTGTGTGTGTGTGTGTGTGTGTGTGTGTGTGTGTGTGTGTGTGTGTGTGTGTGTGTGTGTGTGTGTGTGTGTGTGTGTGTGTGTGTGTGTGTGCTCCCGCAGTTCCCATTTATTCATCTAAGTCCCTATGTCAATGATCGCCGGCATCTATGAGACGCCGCGATTATTGTAACTACCACAGTAACACGTGAACGCATTACTCCCTATTCATGTACTTATAGTACGCCAACAGGAAATAATGCGCAAGGACATCTTGTGGCCAAATAGTAAAATTATACCTACATTAATTTATTTTAATAAAAATACACATATTTACTTTTCAAATTAACCCCTTAACTCCCACCCTCTCCCATAGTTACCTAAATACATTCTATGCATTAAAAAAAATACAAATAGTTACCTTAGGGACTGAACTGTTTTTTTTTTTAATATGTATGTAAAAATAATGTTATTTATAAAATTATGGCCTTGTAATTAGTGATGGACACAAAAATCGACCTTTATTTCCAAATAAAATATTGGCGCCATACATTGTACTAGTGAAATATTTTAAACTTTGCAATAGCCAGGACAAATGGGCAAATACAATGTGTGGGTTGTATCCACAGTAGAACTTTTTATTTTAAAACTATAATGGCTGAAAATTGAGAAATATTTTTTTTTCCATTTTTTTTTCTTATGATTCCCGTTAAAGTGGTCTGAAAGCCAGCATTTCTACTTTTCTCTAAGAGATGACAGCTTGAAAGCTACTATCCACGAAAAAAAATTCTAGCAGAACATCACTGAAATGGTTAAACAAAGCACTTTCTCCTGCTATTTAGCTTCAAATCCGTATCCAAACTGTGGATAACAGTATCTTGAAAAACACAAATGTATCAACACTGGAATGTAAACAAACACTCTCTGAGAAACTGCCTTTGTTTCAGGCACACACAGTGTTCAGAATAGCTCATTAGAAGATTTTAATATGTAATAAAAAAGCAGTTATAATAGAAAAATAATAAATTGCAATGGCAGCTTTCAGGGTAAGAAAAACCACACTTTGTAATTTGTAAACAGACAATATTACGTGTGCACAAAAGCAAATATGATAACTGTATGAGTAATAAAAAGTAGGAAAACAGATTTTTATTGAAAATTATGTCAGAGTTTCAGGCCACTTTAAAATTAGAATTTAAATTAGCATTTAGAATAAAATAATTCTTAGCAAAGACAGCCGAATTGGTGGTAAAAAAAAAACCAAGCTATAGATCATTTTGTTCTGATAAGTAGTGATTAAGTTATTGGCTAATGAATGGGGGGAGCGCTGAAAGGTGAAAAATGCTCCTGTCCTTAAGGGGAAATTAGTTCAACTTGTGTTTCAGTGAAAATGTATTATATTTTTGTGGAAATGTTTATTTGCTATTATTTTTTCAAAGTGACTATCAATCAGGTTTCCTGTGAAGGGAAATTCTACTTTTGCAATATCGGTTCTGCTCTATATCTTGCAAATGTTAAAAGTAAATGATAATGGTAAACTAATTATTAAAAAGGATTACAAAAGTAGGGAGAATTTTTGCTTATCTATAGAAAAAAAATCCCTTAAAAAATCCCTTCAATATTGATGATAGCTTAGGGTTACCCTGAATGAGCACTTTATTAGGAACACCACACAAATAATACAGAGTTAGGACATCTATGTTTACCTGGGTACTTCTGCGCAGTATAGGTGATTAAGCATAAGAATGCATTCTTCTGTGAACTAAAACCCTGGCTTTTAATTTAGCTGTAGGGATAACAGTCGTGCCTGGATGAGTAAATCTGTGAATGCATTTGTTTGAACATTTGCATGTGAGTGTGCGAAGGGTTAATAGATTTTTGCTGTTTTCTAGCCACACCCCCTTCAGCACCTCCCTTTCCCTAATAATTTATTTAATGTCCTAACTAGAGGCGATGTGCCTGGATATATGTATGTTTATTCTTATCATTGACCCCTGTGGCTAGGGTCCAATTCGGTGCACTCCCCCCTTCCCCTGTATGTTTGTCAGCATGCAGACAGCTTATGCTGGTGTATGCGCATGGTGCACATGGACACATAACATTAGCTCCCTTGTGCGATTGGTAAGATGCACTGTCTTTCCCAGGAGAGGAAGTTAGGATGTGTGCTCCTAATCCATTGATAGGTTTGATGCAATGAATGTGTTTGCATGTCTGCACTATGCATGTTACAGGGCCAGAGTTAGGACACCTATGTTTACCTGGGTACTTCTGCGCAGTATAGGTGATTAAGCATAAGAATGCATTCTTCTGTGAACTAAAACCCTGGCTTTTAATTTAGCTGTAGGCAGTGGCGGCTCCAGGAAATTTTTTTGGGGGTGCTATGCAGGTGCTGGACCAATTTCCGGGGGAGCTGACGACCTGCGGCGCGCGAAGCGCGCCGCGGCGGAAAAATGGGCGTGGTCATGACCGGATGAGGGCGGGGCTAACTGTAATTTAAAGTGAACCCAGGGTGAGAGTGATATGGTGGCTGCCATATTTATTTCCTTTTAAACAATACTAGTTGCCTGGCAGCCCTGCTGATCTATTTGGCTGTAGTAGTGAACTGAATTACACCAGAAACAAGCCATGCAGCTAATCTTGTCAGTTCTGACAATATTGTCAGAAACCCCTGACCTGCTGCATGCTTGTTCAGGGTCTATGGTTGAAAGAATAAGAGGCAGAGGACCAGCACGGCAGCCAGGCAACTGGTATTGCTTAAAGGGAGATAAATATGGTAGCCTCAATATTATTCTCACCTCGGGTTCCCTTTAAAAGTGCAACGCAAAGACAGAGGGCCCAAGTTTTGGTGACCCTTTTCCCAGAAAATTCACATAATTGTGCAGGTTTTCTCAAGAAAATACACGTAATGTGAGCAGATTTTAACAAAAAACACGTCCAATGACCCCAATATGCACAATCGTTATCAGATATGGCTCCAATATGCACAATCGGTAGCAGATATGACCCCAATATGCACAATCGGTAGCAGATATGACCCCAATATGCACAATCGGTAGCAGATATGACCCCAATATGCACAATCGGTAGCAGATATGGTCCCAATATGCACAATCGGTAGCAGATATGGTCCCAATATGCACAATCGGTAGCAGATATGGTCCCAATATGCACAATCGGTAGCAGATATGGTCCCAATATGCACAATCGGTGGCAGATATGGTCCCAATATGCACAATCGGTGGCAGATATGGTCCCAATATGCACAATCGGTGGCAGATATGGTCCCAATATGCACAATTGTTATCAGATATGGCCCCAATATGCACAATCGGTAGCAGATATGACCCCAATATGCACAATCGGTAGCAGATATGACCCCAATATGCACAATCGGTAGCAGATATGACCCCAAAATGCACAATCGGTAGCAGATATGACCCCAATATGCACAATCGGTAGCAGGTATGACTCCAATATGCACAATCCGTAGCAGATATGACCCCAATATGCACAATCGGTAGCAGAAATGACCCCAATATGCACAATCGGTAGCAGAAATGACCCCAATATGCACAATCGGTAGCAGAAATGACCCCAATATGCACAATCCGTAGCAGATATGACCCCAATATGCACAATCCGTAGCAGATATGACCCCAATATGCACAATCCGTAGCAGATATGACCCCAATATGCACAATCCGTAGCAGATATGACCCCAATATGCACAATCCGTAGCAGATATGACCCCAATATGCACAATCAGCATCACCTGAAAAAGAAAAGAAAAACCCATTTACTCACCTACAGCCAGAAGACCTTCTTTCCCGACCTCCTGTCCCGAGTCCCGACCTCATTGTGGCGCGCAGCGCCCGCGCGCCCACGATCCTCTTCCTTCCCGACGTCACGACGAGACTTCCTGCCTGCATGCAGAGAGCAGGGCTACGAGAAAATGGCCGCCCGAAGCCATGCACTGCAGACTCGAAGTCTGCAGAACAGGGCTCCGGGCGGCCATCTTACCGTAGCCCTGCCTGCTGCTCCGTGCTGCCGCTGTGTGAACTGACTTGGCGTCTTTTAGACGCCTGAAGTCAGTTCACTCCAGGGGGTGCTTGGACAATTCTAGGGGGTGCTCGAGCACCCCCTTGCACCCCCCTGGCGCCGCCCCTGGCTGTAGGGATAACAGTTGTGCCTGGATGAGTGAATCTGTGAATGCAATTGTTTGAACATTTGCATGTGAGTGTGCGAAGGGTTAATAGATTTTTGCTGTTTTCTAGCCACACCCCCTTCAGCACCTCCCTTTCCCTAATAATTTATTTAATGTCCTAACTAGAGGCGATGTGCCTGGATATATGTATGTTTATTCTTATCATTGACCCCTGTGGCTAGGGTCCAATTCGGTGCACTCCCCCCTTCCCCTGTATGTTTGTCAGCATGCAGACAGCTTATGCTGGTGTATGCGCATGGTGCACATGGACACATAACATTAGCTCCCTTGTGCGATTGGTAAGATGCACTGTCTTTCCCAGGAGAGGAAGTTAGGATGTGTGCTCCTAATCCATTGATAGGTTTGATGCAATGAATGTGTTTGCATGTCTGCACTATGCATGTTACAGGGCCAGAGTTAGGACACCTATGTTTACCTGGGTACTTCTGCGCAGTATAGGTGATTAAGCATAAGAATGCATTCTTCTGTGAACTAAAACCCTGGCTTTTAATTTAGCTGTAGGGATAACAGTTGTGCCTGGATGAGTGAATCTGTGAATGCAATTGTTTGAACATTTGCATGTGAGTGTGCGAAGGGTTAATAGATTTTTGCTGTTTTCTAACCACACCCCCTTCAGCACCTCCCTTTCCCTAATAATTTATTTAATGTCCTAACTAGAGGCGATGTGCCTGGATATATGTATGTTTACACACAAATAATACTGTGTGGTGCTCTCAAAATACACCCAGTCCTTATTGGCATGGATTCTAGGAGATGGCGATACTGTAAACACTGCTTTGAGATTCTGCTTCATGTTGACAAGACTTCATCAAGCACATTTTTGCCTATATGTCAGCTGCACAATCATGCAAACAAATCTCTCATCCTACTACATTCCAAGCCACCAAACTTCAGCACAATTCGAGGTTCTGCAGACCAGACTGCATTCTTCCAGTGTTCAGCAATCAACTTTTGCTGAGCCTGACGACTTTGTTCATTTTAGTCACTTTTCCCCCTATACATACAATTCATGAAATATGTAAATAATCATCATTATTACTAGTTTATTTTTTTCTTCAGCTACTGGAAACAATGATCACACATTAGAAATGAATTCAAGCACTGTGTTTGATCCACATAATCCATGGACAGCATAGTGGCATAGTGCCTAGTGCTCTCGCCTTGTAGCACTGGATTCCCGGTTCAAAATCCAGGCATCTGCAAGGAGTTTGTATGTTCTCCCCATGCCTGCATGGGTTTCGTCCAAGCACTCTGGTTTCCTCTACTATCCAAAAAAAACATACAGATAAGTTAATTAGCTTCCCCCCTAAATTGGCCCTACACTACATACAATGTAGTGTACTATGACTATGGTAGGGATTAGAATGTGAGCCACTCTGAGGGACAGCTAAATGACGAGACAATATGCTCTGTACAGTGCTGCGGAAGATGTTGGTGATATATAAATACTAAATACCGTAGTGTATATATAAAATATGCAGATGCTTGTGATTATACCATCCACTAGGTAAGCAGAAGGCATGGATTAATATGATCCTATAAAGAGCCATATAGTGCTCCATGAGTACACAGGTATAGAATCCAGCTCATGGGACTCCCTGTTGAGCTCATTTGACTTCATTCATTTCTGCTCTGCTTTGAATCTTGCTATGATAGCTATTGATGTTATTGATCATACTTTGTTCAGGGAGCAGCTTAATTCCTGGAGCCGTGATTTATAAAACTGAATGTCCTGTAGGTGTTGACATTGTTGCTCCTGACAGATATTTATGATGAATGTTGGAGTAATATAATTGTAATTACACTTAATGATCACATTTTGGACAATTTAACGTAGAAGTGGAGAATACTCTAGTGATGCCCTGTGGTATAATAATGTTTAATGACTATAACATTCAGAATCTTGAAATAAGTTGCTTACATTTAAAGGACAACTGAAGTGAAAGAGGTATGGAGGCTGCCATATTTATTTCCTTTTAAAGAATGCATAATACCTGGCTGTCCTGTTGATCCTCTATCTCTTTTAGTCATAGGCCCTGAACAACCATGCAGCTCATGTGCTCAGCCGCATGCTTTTTCAAGTGTGTGATTCAGACACTATTAATGCATTAAAGATCAGCAGGAAGCCAGGCAACTGATATTGCTCAAAAGGAAATACATATGGCAGCCTCCATACCCCTTACACATCAGATGTCCCTTAACAAAGAAAATCTGTATCAGTTTATAAAGCACACCTGAACTACATTTAAATATAGGTGCTGGACATACTTGAGGGTTCTTCAGTGTCTCCCATAACCTTGATGTCAGCTTATCTGGTGTCCCCTCCACCTTCTTGCTTTGCCCCCCTCCCGTGCTTGCATGAAGGGTGCATGCTTGGTCCCTCTCACATGGCTGTAACCTCGGCCCCCGCCCAGAAGTGTCTTGCCCATGTGCCATTACAAATGTATCCAAACCGTGCATACCCAGAACCCACCTGATCTTTATGCACAGCTGTTCGAGAGCACAACCAAAGGGATAACATGGAGACGACAGAGAATGTGCCCTTGCTCCAACTGGGCTCAGGGGTGGGGGAGAAAAAAGATTGAGCACAGGCCGGCTAAGCTAAGGGGACTCTGAGCTATTGCAGCACTGAGGAACCCCTGGGTATGACCAACCCTTATTTTTAATTCAGGTATGCTTTAAAAACAAAATGCATCTGAATTACCCCTTGGTTTTGGCTTACTTAACTACTTAAGGACCCAGGTGATCGAAATCTACTCCCTGTTTTGGTGGTTAACTGGCTGGCAGGATGTAAATTTCAATCACCATCGCAGCGTGCACCTGCCGTTTTCGTCGCTCCCACCAATCTCCCCGCTGAATCCCCGCCGTGTTCCGTCGCAGCTCACTTGCTCTGCCTGTCTCAATGACGGCAGAGCCCTGTGAGCTGGTCAGGAGCCAATTGGCTCCTGGCCGTGTTTATCAATGTAAGCAACTCCCATAGGCTTACATTGATAGACACGGTCAGGAACGAATTAAAGCGTCTCCTGACCGGCTCACATGACTCTGCTGTCATAGAGACGGCAGAGTGGATGTCCTGAGGATTCCGGGTTGCGGCGGGTATATTCGGTTAGTCGGGATTCCATTGTTATTGTACCAGCAGTCTCTGGTCCTTAAAGAGAACCCGAGGTTGGATTTAATAATGTTAGTAGGGCACTGTGAGAAAACGCGGAAAAGCAGCCGCGGGTGCTCAGAGCAAGGTGGCTAATTCCACGTCCAACGCGGCAGGTTGCGCGCGTGGGCCTGCATCTGTTAGCATGACTGAATGCGGAGAAACCGCCGCATGTCCTGAGAACAAGGCGGCGGATTCCGCGTCCCATGCGGTGGTTTGCACGCATAGGCCAACATCTGTCGGTATGGCTGAACGCGGAGAAACCGCCGCATGCTCTGATAGCGGTGCGGCTGGTTCCACGTCCAGCACAGCGGATGGGTTACAACACATGTCTGGTGTGGCTGGGACTGATAGTCCACACAGGTTCAGAAGGACGCACGTGCGCGCTGAGGGGCAGAGCTTTTATGACAGCCAGAAGGGAGTCAGCTGACTAAGCCAGTCAGCTGACAATTCTATCAGTTCTCATTGGTCCAGCACTTAGGGGAGGCGCTGGAGAGCGCTATAGTATATATACTGGGTGCTGGTCATTTCTCTGGTGTCTGTCGTTGCGATCACTACGTGGAAGCACTCATACCTTGTTGTCAGTATCTGTGTTATTCTCTAGACCAGTTCCAGGGTGTTGATGACTACGGAACTCACACCCAAGACTAGGAATACTGTATATTATCTGTGTTATTCTCTAGACCAGTTCCAGGGTGTTGATGACTACGGAACTCACACCCCAGACTAGGAATACTGTATATTATCTGTGTTATTCTCTAGACTAGTTCCAGGGTGTTGATGATCAAGGAACTCATACCCAAGACTAGGAATTACCGTTACCATCTTGTCATTATTCAGACTAGTTCCAGGGTGTTGATGATCAAAGAGCTCACACCTAAGTCTAGGCATTGTTTGATTATCTGTTATGACTTTCTGCTTTCCTGACCACTCTTCTGATCACTGATTCGGTACCTCGCTATATCTGATACTCTGTTGCCAAACCCTGCGTGCCTTAGGATTACCGAATCAGTCTCCTGACTTTGTACTTTGTCTGTCCGTGTGTTGCCGACCTGGCTTGCCTGACCACGAGAACTATCTTCTCAGTTAAGAGATAGTTCACAGATCTGTCAGTGACACTTCATCATTGGTGTCACTCACACTCTGGTCTTTCTCACTCTCAGCCTGACTCCTCCACTTGGGGAAAACCTCAGGCCATTGGTGGGTGTCTGTTCTTTGGGCAGTATCTCTTACTACCTTGCACCCTCTATACGGGTGCTCTCCTCAAAGTATTACTGTTGCACCAAACACTCATATTACTCAGGTGTCCAGAGGTTAGAGATATATCTGATTATCGGTGATACTGCAGATCATCAATAATCGGGTATATATCTGTATTCTCGGTGATACTGCAGATCACCGATAATCGGATCCTCTCTGTTACACCGATCGTTACAGGCACAGAGGCTGATTGTGCACACTATCACCAGCATCTGTTGCCCTATTGTGTGCCCCCAGGACCTCCCTGTGCTCTGCTGTCCCCTGTAACAAAAATCGCTGTGCTAACGACACACAGATTGTCGCCAGCAGGCTTTTTGCCTATGTGGTGCCTGTCACCACCGCTCCCCCACCTCCTCTATATCGACGTTCCCCGCCCGCATCCTTACCCTCCCGCTAATTGGAGTGAAAGGATGCGAGCGGGGAGTGCTGATATAGAGGAGGCGGGGGAGCGGCGGTGGCAGGGGTTCTCTTTAATGGGGCAGAGACCGCTGGTACTTAAGTGGTTAATGATGCCATTTATTGTACTGGGAAAATGTTATGTCTAGTCATACTATTTACTTTTTTTATATAAAGTGGGATGCAAAAGTTTGGGCAACTTTGTTAATCATAATCATGATTTTCCTGTATAAATCTTTGGTTGTTACGATAAAAAATGTTTGTTAACAGACACACACAGTGATATTTGAGAAGTGAAATGAAGTTTATTGGATTTACAGAAAGTGTGCAATAATTGTTTAAATAAAATTAGGCAGGTGCATAAATGTGGGCACTGTTGTCATTTTATTGATTCCAAAACCTTTAAAACTAATTATTTTAACTCATATAGGCTTGGTAAGCTCAGTGAACCTTGACCTACATACACAGGTGAATCCATTTATGAGAAAGAGTATTTAAGGGGGTCAGTTGTAAGTTTCCCCCCTCTTTTAATTTGCTCTGAAGAGTAGCAACATGGGGGTCTCAAAACAACTCTCAAATGACCTGAAGACAAAGATTGTTCACCATCATGGTTTAGAGGAAGGATACAGAAAGCTGTCTCAGAGATTTCAGTCATCTGTTTCCACAGTTAGGAACATATTGAGGAAATGGAAGACAACAGGCTCAGTTAAGACTGGAAGTGACAGACCAAGAAAAATCTCGGATAGACAGAAGCAATGAAACAGTCAGAGTCAACCCACAGACCAGCACCAAAGACCTACAACATCATCTTGCTGCAGATTAAGTCACAGTGAATCTTTCAACCATTCAGCACACTTTACACAAGGAGATGCTGTATGCAAGAGTGATGCAAAGGAAGCCTTTTCTCTGCCCACAGCACAAACATAACTGCTTGAGGTATGCTAAAGCACATTTGGAAAAGCCAGCTTCATTTTGGAATAAGGTGCTTTGCACTGTTGAAACTGAAATTGAGTTATTTGGGCATAACAAGGGGCATTTTGCATGGAGGAAAAGAGCTGGATCTTTCAACAAGACAACTACCCTAAACACTGCTCAAAATCCACTAAGGCATTCATGCAGAGGAACAAGTACAATGTTCTGGAATGGCCATCTCAGTCCCCAGACCTGAATATAATTGAAAAACCTGTGCTGTGAGTTAAAGAAAGCTGTCCATGCTCGGGAGCCATCAAACCTGAATGAACTAGAGATGTTTTGTAAAGAGGAATGGTCCAAAATACTTTCAACCAGAATCCAGACTCTCATTGGAACCTACAGGAAGTGTTTAGCGGCTGTAATTTCTGCAAAAGGAGGATCTACTTAATATTGATTTCATTTATTTTTTGTTGTGCCCATATTTATGCGCCTGCCTAATTTTGTTTAAACAATTATTGCACACTTTCTGTAAATCCAATAAACTTCATTTCACTTCTTAAATATCACTGTGTGTGTCTCTGTATAATATATTTAACTAGTATTTTGTATCATAACAACCAATGATTTATACAGGAAAATCATGACGATTAACAAGGTTGCCCAAACTTTCGCATCCCACTGTATAGTATTAGTTTAAAGTGTCCCTGTAGTGAGATGAACGTTTCCCTTATATTAATACCTATTGTCTGTCCTGTTGATCCTCCATATTCAATACTTTAAAGAGACACTGTAGTGAGAGGAAAGTGAAGGCTGCCTTAATATGTCAATTTTCTGGCTGTCCTGCTGATCCTGTGTCTCTACTTACAGCTACTGGCCTAAAATGAGTATTAACATTAGGTGTCTGGCCATATTACCTGCATGCTGTTTCAGGTATGCAATTCAGATACTACGGCAGCTGAAAGGATCAGGGAAACTAGAAGGCAATTGTCATTCTTTAAAAGGAAATAAACATGGCTGCCTCCACATCCCTATTACATCCCTATCACTATGAGTATCCTTAAAGGGACTCCGAGCTCAGCCAAAAATGAAAGTTGTACTCACCTGGGGCTTTCTCCAGCCCAGTGCTGGTCGGGAGGTCCCACGACGGCGTCCTGGCTCCTCTCCAAGTCCCCGCTCCGGAATAGCTGACTGGCCGCAGCCCGGGCGACACTCGGTTGAGTGTCGGGCTGCTCGTTCCGCGTATGACGCGGCTGACGTCACTCGCCGGCCGCCTCGCGTCATCATGGCGGCCGGCGTGGCAGTACGGCGCATGCGCGCTTTAACCGCACATGCGCAGTACTGCCACGCCGGCCGCCGTGATGACGTGAGGCGGCCGGCGTGTGACGTCAGCCGCGTCATACGCGGAAGGAGCAGCCCGACACTCAACCGAGTGTCGCCCGGGCTGCGGCCGGTCAGCCATTCCGGAGCGGGGACTTGGAGAGGAGCCAGGCCGCCGCCGTGGGACCTCCCGACCAGCACTGGGCTGGAGAAAGCCCCAGGTGAGTACAACTTTCATTTTTTGGCTGAGCTCAGAGTCCCTTTAAAGGGAACCTTAACTGAGAGGGATGTGGATGTTTCCTTTTAAACAATACCCTTAGCCCAGCAGTCCTGCAGATACATAGTGGCTGAATCACACACCTGAAACAAGCATGCAGCTAATCCACTTTGACTTCAGTCAGAGCACCTGATCTGCATGCTTGTTGAGGGGCTGTGGCTAAAAGTATTAGAGACACAGGATCAGCAGGAGAGTCAGGCAACTGGTATTATTTTTAAAAGGAAAAATCTGTATCCTTCTCAGTTTAGGTTCCCTTTAAGAAACAGACCTTGGACAAGTATGCAGAATAGGTGCTTGAGGCACTTACAGGACAGGCTGGGGCTCAGGATGAGATTGTTTTGGAAACAGATGTCAAGAAATAGTCCGGTTTTTACGAAAGCAGCTTATTACCAGCCTAAAATGTTTATAATAATGTCTACTTTTCATTGTTGTCTGAGGGACAGATTTCTCACCTCTTCCTGTATCAGTGACAGTTGTAACTAACAAAATGCATTGCCAGCTGAAATCTCCCAAAAGAGACAGAGATGAAACACCTGACATGGCTTCCAAACCAGTTTTTCTTGGACTCTCACTTTATGTAGTACTAGTAGCACGTGTCTTGATTTTCCAGCACAGATGTTCTCAAACCTGTCCTAAGAGCCCACTAATAACTGTATATATTTGCTCTTCACATGTGACAATCTAATTATTTTCACCCTTTTGGCTTAGATTTCAGATTTTTCCTCACAGGTCCAATTTGAGCGAGGAGTTTAAGATCAAATGGCAGACCAACTTTGAGAATTGTGCCAAGGTCTGCATGTCATTGATGAATGAATTAGATGAGTCGGAACTGATTAATATAGAGACAGAAATTAAAAAGGTCACCGAGTCCCTTGGAGGGTGGGCGGAGGACCCTCTATACAAAAAACGTAACAGTGAACTTGAAGGTCACATTGGGAAGTTTAATAAAAATTTGGTAGTCCAGAGAGACCAAAAGGTCCTAAGGGACCGAACTGCTTACAGGATAGGAGAAGCCTATAGGTGGGGAATAAAACGTCTGAATCCACGTAAGCCTAGACCTAAACAAAATCCCCCTAATCCATCAGCACCTATTCCAACCGAATCAGATTCCTCGGTGGGCGGTGCTATTCCGACTGAATCTTTGAGTTCCAGCTCAGCAAATACAAGCCCTATCAGTAACAACACTAGACTTAAAAAGTCAGGCCAACACGCCAACACGTCACATCTAAAAGACCCATAAATCCCAAGAAAGATAAAGATAAAAAAGCTAAGAACAGGGAACCATGTGGGGACTACCAGGGTATGGGACAGATGGGAGAGGACGATTCAGATGGCTACTCAGCATCTGGGGGCTCATCTGGCTCCTCCCCTGTACAGAGTGTTTTTTTAGATCAGATCAGAGGCCAGGGCGTGATTTCAAAGAAGTAGATACTGGGAATCAGACGGGGGTTGATTTACAGGTAATTAACTTGACTGGCTCTGAATTGCCACCCCCAATTACTTCTTTGTTGTCTAAGGGCCTTGGTTTCTGTCCCTCCCATACAATAAACACTTTTGACCTGGTAACCGATCTGCACCTTTTTGGGAGGCGGATCTTACTTGAGTCTTTGGCCTCTAAAAAGAAAAAAACAGTTGCGGCTTCCTCGGGAGGATTGGGCGATGGAGAGGAGTGGACAGAGGAAGACATGAAAGCATTGGAGATTTTAGAAAATCTCCAATCGGAATCAAATGACTCACAAATACCTTGCTCCATGACACCTGCGATGAGCGCGGCTGTCACGGTGAGTCGCCCCCCCTCTTTATTTGAGCTTGGATTACGCAATAGGTCGACCTTCTTTCCACCCAGCTCCATGAACCCCAACCTGAGGACTTTTATATCAGTGGTTGAGGAGGAATTTGCAGCTTTGAGGGCTAAACGTCAAAAATTGTCTATGGTGCCAAATTTAACAAATGAGGAATGTACGGCTCTTGATTTCCTTAGAACACAGAATTCATGGATTATAAAACCTTCTGATAAGGGGGGGGAATGTTGTAGTGATGACAGTGCCGGCATATAGGGATATGTGCATGGACATCCTTAGAAGACGGGAGTGCTATGTGCGGGCCTCCTCATCGAGGGTCCAGCGATGTCAGGCTACCCTTTTTCAAATTATTGATGGAGCTCTGGAACGTGGGGTTGTAGATGCTCAGACTGCACAATTTTTGAAGGTCAAAGACCCGGTCTTACCAACCTTTTACGCTTTACCTAAAGTCCATAAGAGACTAGAGAGACCGCCAGGACGCCCTATCGTTTCCGGGTGCGGGTCTCAGACTGAGAAAATAAGTATCTATTTGGACAAACATCTCCAGCCCCACGTACAGGCTCTGCCATCGTATACTAGGGATACATCGCATCTCTTACGAATCTTGAATGACTTACAAGTACCGGTGGGTACAATATTGGTGGCCCTCGATGTGGAGGCCCTTTACTCTAGCATCCCGCACAAAAAGGGTGTAAAGGCAGTAGAGACATTCTTGAGTGAGCTTGGGATTCAATTTGTAGCCCACAATATGTTTTTGTCTGCTATCTCTTAACTAACAATTTTTTTGTCTTTGAGGGGACCCATTACCTCCAGGTGCAGGGGGCGGCGATGGGCACAACCTGTGCTCCGTCTTATGCCAACCTGTACCTGGGGGAGTGGGAAAGGGAAGTCTTTTCCAGTGAGGCTCTCTCTATGTACCTGTGCCACATTTTGTCGTGGCACAGGTACATAGAGGACATCCTCATTATATGGTCTGGCACTGTGTCCCTTCTGAATGAATTCATTCAAATTTTGAATGTAAACGATCGAAATCTTCATTTTACTTCTGATTTCTCGGGCACAAGTGTCCCCTTTCTTGATCTGATGATCTCTGTGGATAATGATGGCAGGATAATAACCTCCCTCTACAGGAAGGATACTACCACAAACTCCCTACTCAGAGCGGATAGTTTCCATCCCCGCCATATGGTGAGGGGTATCCCCACTGGCCAGTATCTTCGCATCCGCCGGAACTGTTCCGGTGAGGAGGCCTTTCGACGTGAGGCTAGAGAATTGAGGTCCAGATTCAGAGCGAGGGGATACGGTGACAGATGTCTAAGAAGGGCTTTCGAGCGAGCCCGTTGTAGTAGGAGGGACTCCTTGATATGTAGACCATTTACCCGGGGACAGGCGGATAAAACCCCTAGGTTTGTTACACGTTTTTGTAATGAACACTCGGAAATTTCCAATATCCTGCAACGACATTGGTACATCTTTCAGAACGATCCCTTGATTGGACCTCTCATGCCCCCTAGACCGGCACTGTCGTTTCGAAGGGCCCCCTCCCTGGGCGACATTTTAGTTAGTAGCCACTTCCAGGGATCAAACACCGGATCACGACACTGCCGTGTGACAGGCACATATACCTGTGGAGGCTGTTCTGCCTGCCGCTATGTGAGGGTCGGAAGGGATGTCGAGCTTCCGGATGGCAGACAGTGGTCACTGGCACACTATGTAAACTGTGATACCACTTTGGTTGTCTACTTACTTATTTGCCCTTGTGGTGCCTTTTATGTGGGCAAAACCAAGCGTGAGTTTCGGTCTTGCATTGGTGAACACATTGCCAACATCCGGGGCAAGAAGAGAGATAGAGAAGGTGGCCAGTTTGACCTATCTGTACTGACACCTGTGGCTCGCCATTTCAGGACCATGCATGGTGGCAGATTTGACCAAATACGATTTATTGGCTTAGACCGGTTACATGGCACCATACGGGGTGGCAATTTGGACCGTCTGCTTTTACAAAAAGAGGCTCGTTGGATCTATGAACTGGCAGCCACTGAGCCCCCTGGACTTAATGAATCATTTAGCTTTTCGCCTTTCCTCCCACTCTGATTGACTGTGGCACTCCCTCCCCTGTGTTCACGTGAGGGGTCCCACTGCGGCATTAGCTTCATGTCCCTGCTATGTACTTACCGTCATAGCTCCTTTTAGGAGATGGATATGGGGTGTCACCCTTGTCCCCTATGTGTGTTTTTTTCTTTAATGCACTTTTTTTGTGCAAGGCATGGCATCATTTGTAATGGCCATGCACTCTTACTTAAATTTACCAATTTCTAATTTTGGGACACTATCAAGTCACTCTGATGTATCTATCTTATGTATGTGGTGATATTGAGTAATATATGCTTGATGGGTGGTGTACTTCATTTATACACCACCAGCATTGTGAATTTTGCATTTCTGAACTTTACCTGTACACGCTCCATTTGTCCTCCCCCCTCTCCCCCCACGTGGGCCGCAGTATTTGCGCAATTCCTGCGTTCCGGGTGTGGGGGTTTGGGGGTGGGTCACAGTGCTTGCCCGCCCTCCTGCTTTCCGTCTGGAGCGCAGGTGAATCAGTTCCTGCTTCCGGCCGGTGGGCGGGGGGGGCACGGGGGCTGCTGGGAGCACACGTACTTCCGCCGCTCTGGCGGCGTCCTCAAAAGGTCTTCTGCAATGAAGCAGCTTTTTCGCTACGCCTCCCTTGAAAAAGCTGGCTGTCTGCCAGCGAAACATGTCGGGTTCGCTTGGCGTGGATGTGCTTTTTAGCTAGATGCCGGGCTCCCTGTTCTGCCGGACCACGCTGCACACTGTGACCAGGCTATTGGAGTAGGCACCACTCCATTGATCCACCGTTACTGGAGTCAAACTTCAAACTCCTATTGAGACTTGTATGTGAGTGATCAATACCATCTACTCCCTATACGGTAGCCATTATTGGCTGGATCACCTGCTTCCCTGGATCTACAGACATCACCTCCCTATTTCAACATACTGGGGTCAATCCTGTTCATTGTGTCTCAGATTACGGAGTGACACCTACGCAAGGTACCTTGGTAGCCCAGATCCAGGTGAAATCCTGATATCAACTGGTCGGTAAGATAAGAACTGTTACTGTGCATGCATGCAATGCTGCCTTTTCTTGCTGCATGTGCTTCCTTTTGGCTTGGCCGCCATCACGACTATCTTGCTGTGGCTTAACATGCTGGAACCTTGTACTAATATCTTAGAACTCTTTCTATAAACCATTTGCCTAAGTGGATTGGCTGCCACACAGCCTTGTGGATTTGGGTTTACATCCTTCAATGGACAAGGAACATTTGACCCGGTCTTTAGGCAATAGACCCCATTGATATGGAGATCCTTTAGTAGCTGGTTTGGTGTGAATGTGAAGGCGCCGGTGTGATTACGGGGTGGCCACCTAGCTATATTTTAATTATAATTCTAATCTGAGTGTTGTTTGTGAGCAAGTCTTTGGATTAATAAAATATTTTTGATATTTTTGTAAACTATGCGTTGTTTGTCGGTTCCACTCCCCTCATTTTCTATATCCTACTGTTTAATTATTAATTAATTATTTAGTTCAGAGAATGATACTACCACTGGTTATTACATATACTGTGAATACACTGCCCATACACTAGTCGATTGCAGCCATCGATCGAGAAATCGATTCTTTCAAATCTATCGATCGATTTGTGACCGATTTTGATTGATTTCGATGGATTTGATCTATCTGACAGGATGGACGATCTGTTGCTGCCAGCAGATCGATGGCCCATAGAGTTGCATTGGATCTAAAGCCCCATCTACACCATGGGACATTGAAGCGATCCGGCGGCTCGATTAGCCGCTGGATCGCCTCTTCCGCGTGCCCGCCGCGTCCCCGCTCACCGCGCGTGCGCCGCATTCGATTCCCCGCTCGTCCCCGCCGGCGCCGCTTATCTCCCGCACGATTCCCTGCCATTGTCCCCTCGCGGGGATCGAGCAGGGAATCGGCGGTGCGAAGATCCGTCCTGCCAGATCTTATCAATCGAGCCGCATCAGCGGCTCGATTGATAACTAGCATCGCGGCCGCATCTACTCGTGTAGATGCGGCTTAATGGTCCAATAATGCATTTAGATAGATTTCCAATAGATTTCATTCTGAAATCTATTGGAAATCGGTTCCTAGTGTGTGGCACACATCAGATAGATTTCTGTCAGATTCGACCTGGCAGGCATCTGACAGAAATCTATCTGATGGTCGAATCTGCTGCAAATCTATAAGTGTATGGCCACCTTTAGGTCTGTGGGAAGATTACTAAATAGTGCTTATCAGTTTCTGAACTCAGCAAGTCATGTTTCCAGGATTTCATTTACCTTCCACAAATGATTTAAAGGACATCTATTGATTGAAGCATTGTTTTTTTAAATGCTGTATGTTAGGGCACAGATTACCACAAGTACTAGGAGCAGTTTCTTACGTCACACAGCTGTGCCTCGCAGCTGTTCTAAAATCATCCCCACACAGACTTATCCAGATAAGCAAATGTATCGAGTTTGCGGGGGGGGGGGGGGGGGTGCTAAAATAGTGTATGTTCCTATACCTCTCCCTCAGTGGTACTTCTCTGCCAACAGTAAGGCCTCTTTCACATGGGAGGCTGAACTGCTCTCGTCGGGAAGTTCAGTCTCCTGGCTGGCAGCCCCAAGCACCTTTTGGCTGCAATTTCATGCAGCTGAATGGCAGCATATGTAGCCCCAGGCATTTCATCAGTTCACACACAATAGTGCTGCCCAGCGCAAAAAAATGGGACATGTCATGCTTGAGCGCAGCCAGACTCAAATGTGCCTCCATAGGGGGGAAACCTTGCCATCGTCTATGCAGAGTGATAGCAACTATCTAGCTGGTGCATGTAAGCTGCTGGTGCTTGTAAGCACTGCCATCAGCCTTCCATTGAAAGGGACATTATTCTGGGTACACACGATTCAATTTCCCATCTGATTGATGGGTGATCTGACGGGAAGTTGTATCGTGTGTACATGTCCAAACTGCTCCTGATTTATAACAGGATCAGTTTTCCCATGATAACTTAGGAAAATTGATCCCATTATTGAATGGGAGCAGATTGAATATGTTGGAAATAATTGTCCGATTCCCATCAATTGGACAGGAAATTGCATGGTGTGTATTTAGCATAAGGCTTGGTTCACATTGGCAGGGATGGAAAACTGATCCATGTAAAAACTGATGCGTGGCATCAGTTTTCCATCCATGACCCTCTGCTCCATTAGCTCACGGTCAATGCGACGCATGGAAAAAAATTGCAGCAGACCAAAACTTGCGGTCTGTTTGGCGGAACATCCTGCAGATATCCGTTCAAATGGGCCAATATGAACAGATCCATTGGTTATTATTGGATCAATTTGCCTTTATTCTCATCCGTTCAACTACATCTCGGCTACCTACCGTTTTTTAGGTCAATGTGAACCAGGCCTTACTCTAACCAAATACAGTACTTTTTACCAGTTCTTATGGAAAGGCACACTTGTAACACACCTGGTATCATATCGTCCACTGAAGAACAACAAATACACAGCATGAACAAAAAAATCAATTTATTATATATATATATATATATATATATATATTTATATTTATATATTCTCTAGTAAATCATAGTACCTTTTTTGATTTGAAACATATTTAATCATTTTCAGAGCTTAAAAATTATAATTTAAAATATTAAATACTGTCTATTTACAATACTTTTCCATTTCCTATCTCTAACATGACATGAGCTGGCGGAAAAGAGGAAGATGCAGCAAGGATTACATGTTCATATAATGTGCCTGCAGATAATGCAAGATAAGCATCCATGATTCTTTGTGTTTCCGAACGCTAACCTTCTGCAAGAGGATGCACCATGTTAGCATTCTTTGCTAATTAGTCTCTCAGCTTTGTGTCTATAAGAAGAAGAATACATATTGGAGCTTAAGAGTGAGGTAATGCAATCTATATTGTTCTATACATAAGTAAAGTAAAAGTAAAAGGCTTGTGTATGGCTTTATTAAGGTAGTTTATGAAATGACTTTCTGAATTTATTTGTTCAAAAGCATTTTAAGAGAACGCGTAAGTGTGCTTACAACGGCAGCCATAGTACTAGAATGTCGAGCCATAAGTTTAACACTGGGATCATTAAACATTTTTACTGATGTTGATTCTGCAGCTTTCAGCAAACAGATGTAGTTCAATACCACCTCATCTATTTTTTCTATTATTTCTTGCTGCTGTGTCTCTGAGCTTACAGCTTTGACTAGTCTCATGCAGGCTTCTGTTAGACAACAGAGGATTTGAAAGCTTGAAGTCATGGCCGACAGCATTTCGTCTGGGCCTTTGTCTGCGGTGGCCATTTTCTTGCAGGCACTTCCAAGCTGTCTTGACTCAACAGACAGACGCTGTTTGCATTGGGACAGCTCCTGGTCATGGGTATCTAACCTTGCATCTTCCCCCTTTCCAGTGTTGTTTGATCGTATTAGGCAGAGTAACTCGTTAGCATCTTTTTGAGCAGCATGAAATCCATCTGGTATTGCATAAACTGTTTCTTTTAGTGCATTTATTCTGGCAATCTTCTCATCAAAGTCTGTGTTCTGGACATCTAATTCAGATTGCCCAGCAATCTGATCATCCTTAGTGTATTTTGCGGACATTGTTGCAGTGGCTCTGGGAGATTCTAGCTCTTTGCTGCCACTTTGGGTGGGCATATCACCTGTTTGCCCTTCCGCTGGTGATTGTGGTACATATACGCATGATAGTTCTTTGCACTCATTATTATTCCCATTATCTACTTGTTCACATTCGTCCTCTTCTTCTTCACCATTGCTTTTCCTGTTTTGGAAGCAATAACTAAAGGGCCCTCGACATCTCCAGTTGCTTGCATCTAATTTGAGCAGAGGGAGTGATCTTGATTGTTTCTGTACCTTTTGTATAGAACCAGATGTAGCAGATCGTTTACTGTCCTTGTTCTCACTGATAGAATTTACAGAACTATGGGAACAACTTTTGGATAACCTTTTCCCCATTGGGAGCTCAAACCTTTTCTCTGGTTTGGAGGACACCGCCTCTGCTGCATCCAAGCATAAGCTTACTGAAGAAATTTTCTTGATCGATGCCTCCATGCCTGAAGATCTCGAAATGACGCTGCTGCTACGTCTTAATACCTTCCTGTTATGTGGCATTTTCAGACTTCCTCCCATGGTATCATATTGATGTGGGCTGGGTTCTGCTGCACATGCCTGGTACCCTTGGTGAAAATGGAGGAGAGATTCTGGATTCCGAGTTGGCACATTTGAGTCTGAGCAAATGCTGGATGATGCAGTTGGGTCACCTTTGGGGTGTTTACTAGTAGCTGCAGGCATGCCATCTCCTCGTCTTCCTTTTGCAGGTTCTGTCAAAGCTACACTAGGGGTAGTAGAAAAGCAGAGATCTTTGTTAAGCATTTCTGAAATAAGTACGTTGAAAATATATATACGGTAACTAAAGTCAATTTTACTCAATGTGAAGACAGCTTCACCAAAATACTAATTTAGTCTAACCAAAGGGTAATTAAAAAGACTATTCAGATGATTTATATTTATGTAATTTAACTGTAATGATCAATCATAATTACGTTTCTCCAAGGTTTGTACACCATGTTTACAGTACTTCCTATTTCAAAGTAATAACCAGGATCCAGTACATTATAGATTTAATTGTAAAGTTAATCTCACCATCCTATTAGCAGCATTCAGGGCCTAAGCCCACTGCTTCGTTTATAAAAATGCATAAAACGCACACATTTTTCAAGCGTTTTTGAAATGGGTTTAATGCATTAAAACACATTAAAATGCATTTGGAAAACGCATAAGTTTTCATGCGTTTTTATAAACGCAGCAGTGAGCTCAGGCCACATTCACATAATTGACGCAGACTGACTGTGCAAGCAGGATGCAACGTGCCCAATCGAACACCATCTGCCCTTCTGTGCGCTGGGCTACTGATTCCACTCACTACAGTGAATGGATCAGTGCCTCGATTAGGCAAAAAATGCATGCAGTAGTGCGATACCACATCGCATTGCTGCACAGCGTGCATGATCTGAACGGCAGAAGTGCAATCTATGCACTTCTGCCGTTCTTGCATGTCGCACAACATACGCGTTGCTGAAATGCGCATAACAGCACGTATGATGTGAATGAATCCTCGAGGACAAATCCATGCACAGGAATTACTCCTTGACGTGGAAGTACACTTTCTGCCACAAAATTATGCCACTTATCCCTAATGGAAAGGTATGAAGGAGATTTCAGGTCTAACATCAGCGTGATCACAGGTGTGCCAGTGTGAAGCTGCTTCTTGTTCAAATACTTGGAGAAAAAAAGTATATTGTATGTATAATTAATATCAAAATACGTTACTGAAGATCAGAAAAGGAAGAACATTAGTCCAGTGTGGTCTAGACTGCATTTAAAGTTCATGTGAGACATCCATGATTGGGTTGTTTCCCATTACAGAAGGGACAAGTCAGTGGTGGCCACTGGCCAGGTAGGTCCGGCTGTCATCTGCATATACAGTATCTATCTGAAGTGAGTACAACTTTCACAATTTTGTAAATATTTTAATATATCTTTTCATGGGGCAACACTGAACATATGACACATAAACTGTAAAGTAGTCAGTGTACAGCTTATAACAGTGTATATTTACTGTTGCATCAAAATAACCCAGTGTACAGCCATCAATGTTTAAAACACTGGAAACAAAAGTGAGTACTCCCCTAAATGAAAAATGTCAAAATTGTGCCCAAAGTGACAATATTTTGTGTGCCAAATATTTTTGAGCACAGCCTTAACCCTCATGGGTATGAAGTTCACCAGAGCTCCACATATTGCCAATGGATTCCTCTTCCACTCCTCTATGACAACATTATAAAGCTGGTGGATGTTAAAGACCTTGTGCTCCTCCACCTTCCATTTAAGTATGCCCACAGATGCTCAATAGGGTTTAGGTCTGGAGACATGCATCCAGCACCTTTACCCTCAGTTTCTTTAGCAAGGCAGTGGTCATCTCTAAAGGTGTGGTTGTGGCCATTATCATGCTCTGCTTCAGTTTGTCATGGTACATGTTCACCATCTGAATCCAACTAAGTTTATCTTATCTTATCTCGTCAGACCACAGGAGATGGTTTCAGTAATTCATGTCTTCAGCCCATATGGGCATATTAACCATGAGACAGATCTCTCTCTGATTGAATCTGGTGAGAGAGGGATCTGTTGTCTGATCATACACCGCAGACCAATTTCCGATAGATTTCAGCAAACCGGCCCCCCAAGTATAAAAGTGTCCCCATGGTTCCCTGCTCCATAAAGTGTCCCCCTGGTTCCCTGCTCCATAAAAACTCACCTCTCCACCAAGGTGATTCCTGACCTCCTCCGACATCACCGCCATGTTCGCCGTCACTCGGAGCACCTGTACCATGTTGAACCAGGCGTGTGTTATGACGTCACATGCTCCTGGTGCCACACAATGGAGGCACTTGCTGTGATGGAAGACATGGTGGCAATGATGGAGGAGACCAGGAATCATGCTGGCATAGAGGTGAGACTTTCAAACACTGTACCTGGGCACGGGGGCAACTTTACACTTGTGAGACAGCAGCGTCGGATACGTCAGTTGTCATGATATTGAACACCCTATCGAACAATTGCGACCAATATTTTCCAGCATGTCCAATCGATCCTTTCAACTGATTTCAGCCCAAAATAGATCGAAACATTGATCGGGCTGACATGTTTCGGCGCTGACAGAAATGTGACATTCTTCACTTAGGGGTATACACACTTTTGTTGCCAGAGGTTTAGAGATTAATGGCTGTGTGTTGAGTTATTTTGACGGGGCAGCAAATTCACACTGTTATACAAGCTGTACACTGACTACTTTACATTGTAATAAAGTGTCATATCTTCAGTGTTGTCCTATGAAAACAGAGCGGTGTGCTCCCTTTTTTTGCACCCTAGCATTTATGTCAGAAAATGCACCTCTTCTCCATTAAATTGTTGTAGCTACAAATGGTATTGTCATGTTTATTTATTTTGTTGGCACTGGAAAAACACAAAAAAAGCAGAAAAAATGTGAGAGATTCCACACATAACATCAAAAATGGCCTAGACAAACTTAAAGGGAACCTAAACCCTAGAAAAAAATGAGTTTCACTTACCTGGGGCTTTTACCCACCCCCTGCAGCTGTCCTGTGCCCTCAACATCACTCCTGAATCCTCTGGTCCCCTGCCAGCAGCTAGTTTCGTTTTTTCCAACTCAGAGTCGGCTGGCCGCCACGCGTATCATGACATGGCATTACCACGGTAACAGGACGCTATAGCGGGTGTCAACACATATCTTTGTACACATTGGCACCCGCTATAGTGTCCTGTTACCGGGGTAACGAGTGTAATGATACGTGTGGAGGCCCGCTGACTCCGAGTTGGCAAAAACGAAACTAGCTGCTAGGGTTTAGGTTCCCTTTAATGGCTCTTCTCTGCACTTTTTCCACTTCCAGAATATCCTTCTTCTAAATAGGTGCCCAAAACTAAACTGATGTTTTACTAATGTTTTGTATAAGGACAACATTCTATCCCTGTCCCTTTTATCCATGTCTCTCTTTGTAAAAGTAAGTATCTTGCTAGCTTGCTAGATGTAGAAGCTGCAGATTGGCATTTATTGCTACTATTGAATCTATAATCTACTAGCAGGGCATCTAGATCTACGTGGCTTCTTCAGATCAAGTAAGGTGAGGTTATATCTACAGCATTCTTGTTTATAGATAGGAGGTTTTCTTCACTTTAACAAATGGAAGGTGGAGGATTTGTTCATCTCGTGTGAACCATCTGTCCAAAACATGCACATTGAGGCCGGTTTTATACATGAGGAGAGCTTTGAGGTGTGATGCTCCACACCCTCGCATTGCACTGCAACTGGCGATTCATATGACCCTGCTGGCCGCAGAGTGCTCCCAACAGGGTTATATGCATAGCGCCACCCCCTGCATGCACTCCACACTCCCCACACCTCTGCAGAGAGACACTTAGTTAATGAGGGGCATGGATGATCTTCCAAGGAAAAGCTGAATTAAATATTTAAAGGTGGTGCTTTTCAACGCTGCTAGATTTGGGCGCAGCCCGCGCCTTCATAGACTATAATAGGAATCACTCCTATTGCAGCGCTCAGTGAGTAACGTCGGTGCCGTCAGAAGACGGAGCCGAGGTTGCTTAAAAAAACAATAATTCGGCCTCTAGCAATCGCTGGAAGCCAAATTATTTTATTCCCCCACAATCCATGGCGGCCTGGAGGGGGAGTAGTAATTAAAACGGCCCGGACTTGTGCAGAAGCACGATCAGCCATATACCGGCACCGATTTGAAATGTACTCCTCCCAGGGGAGATCTGCAGCAGTTGGCATGTTAAGGTAAGCAGGCAAAGGTTAATATTCAGCAAATTTGATCATTTGGATTGAATCAGACAATCGACTGGCCCAACCACATGAAGTCTATAAACCTGAAATTTTATTTTTGACCGCTTAATTGCTTTGTACCAAAATCTGATCAAGTTTAAGTGGGGTGAGGTGGGATATTAGTCACTAATATTTGGACGATTTACATCTGCTTTTTGAATCTGCTGTTATCCACTTATGTATTACGAGCTTTACTGTGAGTAAATCAGAATTAGTTTTTGTGGACACAATGGAACTTTAAAAAGGGATTCAAGGTTTTTCTAGGAGAATAACATATCAAGAACTACCTATATTTACATGCATTAAAAGTAGAAAGTTGATCCAGAAATTGCATTTATTTGTTTGTTTTGTTTTGGGATTTATGATGATAAAAGATTGTGTTTTTTCCTGGTTGAACATTGTGGACAAATACCTTTTTTTCAACCAAGCTACTGGTAAGTAAGTTTTAATTCCAAAAACAGTGGACCCTAAAATGTGGTAGGGACATTAGACTATAAACATTACATTTACATTTTGTACATTTAGTACATTTGTATTGTTCAAGAGAACATGTTCGAGTAATTTGCTGTAATAAAAATATTAGCAAAATAAACAGCAAAAACACAATTGTTTAAAGTTCCAGTTTGAACTCACTGGAAACACCCTACCAATGTATAAATCAGTTATTGATGTACCTGTGGTTTCTTTAATTTTAGAAATCCGATGACATCCATCTCTTAAGGTTCCAAACAGTGGATCTGCATTCGCTGATGTATGTGCAGGGACATTGACCCTGAGAGATGCAGTGTCACCTTGTTGATGCAGTTCTGGATATGATGTCCCATGATTTGGAACAATACATTGTCTCTCATCAGGGCTTACATAATTTCCACTCTTCAGTGATCCATCAGACAAAATATGTTTTGCATCTGATGTGCACATTGGGGACTCCACTGGGGTTGCACATGAGCTGCTACCTGTGCTACAGCCCGCATCCACTGATGAACACTGAGAACTCTGCAGAGAAAATTGTCCTTCACTCTGAAATGATGACATATTCTTAGAGACATGATACTCACAAATCCGACTTATGCTCTGATCTGCGTCTGCCAGCTTAGAAATATGTTCTACAGAGGTGTCATCAGTCTCCGAATCACCAAGTTCTTTGGAAGAAGAAATGAAATTTGCATTGGAAATAAATAAATCATCTTGTTCAGAAGGAGGCGTTTCAGTACCCATGTTGTCCTTGCATTCATTTTCATTTTTTGCTACACCTGTAAGCCTCGGTAGTGTCTTAGCATACATTGTGCCGGCGGCTAACTTTTCACCTGCTCCCTTATCAGTGGTGTTGTACCATCGTTGATTGTCCTTACGAAAAGCAGTTCTTTCTAAACTAAAATTACTGAGATGCTGACAGTCTTTTGATGGAAGAGTTTCAAATTTTTTCAGTTCACCATCATTTTCTATTCGCTTACCCACTTGCTTTTTGACAGCAACATTGACATCAAAATGCGTTTTTATTTCTGTGTCTGGTTTGTTTTTCCTTTTGCAGGCATATACCAATGACCCCATCTGCATCTTATTAAAGTAGTCAGTGACAGATTTTGTCTCCATGGTCTCTGGTTCCATTTCAATGTTATCTGAATGAAGCATTTGCTTTGAAGGCACAGCTTTTGACTGCAGTTCCACAGCTTGCCGATTCATTAAGGAAGATGAAGATTTAAGAGACATACTTCCAGTGTGGATCTTGGCTGTAGAAAAATCAGTCTGTTCTGCTAACATAGAATGGTATCCGTCGCCAGTCGACAAAATTACACGAGCTGAACTGTCCATTTGTTTCTGAGCAGAAGCCAGTTCTGAACTCTCTGTCATTTCGGAGGAGTTTGTTTCATTACCAGAATCAGATGATGATTCAGGACTATACGCTCTTAATATGGTTACACCTGTGTTCCACAAAAGAAAAGACAGTGTTAATAGACACTTTACTAACACAGTAATATTTTTGTCATACAGTTGTTACACCATTAGCATACCTTCTAAGAATCATGTATGTTGCAAATTTAAAATATAAAATCAACTGAAAGTCCAATGGATAAGACAGGGAATAGACTGGGAGTTGGTAATACAAAATGCAAAAAAATAAATTAAAAAATGGCTTAAGGGGATGAAATGATGGGTGATGTATACTAATGAATGAACGTCACAATGGTGAAAGAACCTGAGGTGTCATCTGCTTGGCTTTCCTCTGATACAGTCAAATCTTGCATCGCTTGTAGATTTGAAATGACTACGATTTCCTCTAAGGTTGTCTCACATTTTTCATCTGCATTTGTTGGGACTGCATCAATTAGTGAGACAGGAATGTCATCATTAGATATGCAGGTAGCTTGGGCAGATTGATTCTGACTATCTTCTTCGTCAGAGCTGTCTCTGAAACCAGGAGGTGGGGCAGCAATAGCCAGGTTTAGAGAATGCAACAGGAAGTCATCTTCATTGTCATCCCCTTCAGGTGGCGGAAGTGAGGTCAGATCAATGATGTCATCACTGGAACCTGACATGCTAAGAATATCGGTTCTAGTTTCCTCCGACACTATGATGTCTTCCTCACAACTGGCTTCATCTTCATCCTCAACATCATCTGTGGTCTCAGAATAACATATGTCATGCAGTAAGGGCTCTTCAATCCCATCTGCAGCTCCAAATATTTTACTCTCAGCTATATTTGCATAAACAGCATTAGCAGCAAAATTAATACTTTCAGCATCTGATGCCAAATCTAGGTCTTTGATGTCATTGGCATTATTTAAGTAAATTACACTTTGTTTATCTAACATTTCGGGGCTTTCATCCATCAATCTTTCATATCCAAGTGTCTGAGGATTTATGGTGTCTAGGTTGTGTTCGCCAAATATAAAAGACACTTTCGCACTCCTGGGAGAGTCTTGTGCTGTGTTAGAGTGTTCCAGCCCTGAGAGAGACAGTAATGATGACTGACTGACACCAAGGCTGTTCTCTAAATCTATATGGTCACACTGTTTGGTTAGCTGCTGGTCAAGTTCTCCTGAATTAAATGTAGTCTCTATGTACAAGCTCCTGTGGTCATTGTGATGTAAAGGACTCTCTGAAACATCAATATTTCTTTGTTTTAAGTCTACAAATATTTGTTGCGCTTCCTGATTTTCTTCATAAGCAAATATTGCTGATTTTGGTAAATAACTCCAGTCGCAATCATGATAGTTAAGTTTAGCTCGGATTTCGTTTCCTAGGGGAAAAAACCCAAAAAGGAATTTTAAGAAAGCCAAAAAATTGTACATTTTTTTTTTCATGCTACCAGCTATGCATGCTAATCAGAAGTCATATTTTAGGCCTACATTACAGGACTAATCAGAGGGACTACCTTCAAGGGATCTGGAAAGTGTAACGTCTGGCTTTGTGCTTTATCTCAGAAATAGAAGCACGTTTTTATGTCTAGTATCTACCACACATATTTACTTTTTAAGGTTAAAGAACCTATTAAATAGCAATCTGCAACTCGTACCTTGGTTACATAATTACATAGTTAGCTAGGTTGAAAAAAGACATATGTCCACTGAGTTCAACCAGAAAATATGATATAACACTAGCTTGCACCCTCACATACAGTATCTCAGTTGATCCAAAGAAAGGCAAAGAACCCTACAAGGCTTGGCAACCAATTATCCTTAAAAGGGGAAAATAATCCTTTCCGACTCCAGATGACAATCCGATAACATGGATCAACCCTGCCGGAAATTACCTAGCAATTATAGCCATGGAGGTCCTTCAATGCTAGGAAAGCATCCAAGCACCCTTTAAATGCAAATGCAGAATTTGCTATAACTACCTCCTAGGGTAATACAGTCCACATTTTAATCACTCTTACTCTAAAGAACTATTTTCTAAATAGGTGGCAAAACCTTTTTTTATCCATGTGCAGATTATGTTCTCCAGTCCTTTGCACAAGCCTAGAGAAAAAAAAGCGAATTTGAAAACAAAATAAATATGGCAGCCTCCACATCTGTCCACATCTCTCACCTCAGGTTTACTTTAAAGATATTCAAGTCTATGGGGCCCACAATGAACACAAGCCTCTCTCACTAACATCTGCTGCCCTTCTGTTAAGCCTGTTTCAGAGAGGGATAGGCTAGTCTTCACTCCTATCACTGGATGTCACATGATGGTTGAAAGATCATGTCATCTAAATCCAGTCTATTAGGATATAGCCAGAATAACACCACTGCTCATCACAGACGTGTTTTCAAAAAACAGATTTGTATTTAATTTTTAAAAATGCAGTACAATAACAATAATTTTGAGAATGGGGCCTTAATTATATTAAATATATATTTATTGGCGAACTGCTTTGAAGAAGAAACAATTCATGACAAGGAATCACCCATGATCAGGAATGAAAATATATATGAATATTGACGGTAAGTAAAAGCTTTAAATTGCTGTCATCTGTGCAAATGATGGTCCAACAACCATCATGCTAGACTACAGGTGTTGATCTAAAGTCCTCAAGGGCCCTATTCATACCAGTGTTTAGGACCTGCTGGGAAGTAAAGAAATGTATTCTGCTTTATGGACCAAAACTTTCCTGATTCAGTCCTATCAATTAATTTGAGCTGTGCTAAAAGTGTGTGAGGACCTCGGCCCTCAACGACTGGAGTTTGACATCCTTGTGCTAGACTAACAGACATATCTGCTTGGTTCGAATTTGGCATATCGAATTCAGAACAAATGGATAGTACTGCTGCACACCACACTTCAGCACCATTTCAGTACCAATGAAGTAGACAGGGTCAGGCAAAGTTCACTTACTTGCACCTCACAGTGCATTTCACATGACTCTGATGCTTCCTCCTTCCAAAGCCAGAAGGAGGAATGTGAAACGTGCTGTGAAGTTCAAGCAAGTAAACTACCCCTGATGTCTGCTTGTTCGGTGCTGAAATGGTGTTCAGGAGTGTTCAGGTGTTCCGAACTCGAACACCAACACCACCCATAAGGTTATTTTAAACTGTGGCTAAAGATTTAAAATAACATTTACCTGCTTCACGATTGCCGGTATTTTTGTTGTTTGCCACATTAAATATAGAACGTCTAGAATCAACTAAAAGTCGGTAATATCCTGCTGTTAAACAGGCTAGGTTCATGGCATCAGATGACTCCATAAGCAATGTGATAGGCTGTAAGAGAAAATGCCGTACATCACAAATAAAGAAATCATTCTAGTTAATGAAGGTCTTGCAGTGCATGTTTCAAAAGTAAAGTTATAAAATTCCCAGGTATAATTGTTATTATTAACGTTTAGTTATAAAGTGCAAGCACCTAAAGTTGCACTATAGAATCAATATGAATATGCATAGATAACAAGTACAAACAATGACACCAGAGGAGGAGTTGGACCTTGTTCAATCAAGCTTTCAATCCAGATATGTGTTAGTTGACAGAGATATTTCACAGCTATTTGGTGTTAGGTTGTGGTGGGTAGTTTACAAAGGGTAGTTTACAAAGGTCACAACTAAGGTGGTTTGCTGTCTGCAAGACAAAGGAATTCTCATCTAAGACAGTGGTTCTCAACCTGGGGTCCACTGACCCCTGGGGGTACATCAGTACCTATCAGGGGGTTCCCCAGGAGCTGCGGACAAAATGGCGGAGAACCACTGCACAATTTAGAATTGATTATCAGCTATTAAATCTCCCCGTAGTGCCACTATGCTCCATTCACAGGCGCTCATGGGGAGATGTGTAGTAGCCTAGCTAGCTCTCTGATTGGCCCAAATGCTGCCTGTCACAGCAGCGCGTGCTCCCGCCCGCACCACCATCGCGGCCAATCAGCGCTGCTGCTGTGACAGGCAGCATTTGGGCCAATCAGAGAGCTAGCTAGGCTACTACACATCTCCCCATGAGCGCCTGTGTATGGAGCATAGCGGCGCTATGGGGAGATTAACAGCTGATAATCAATTCTAAACTGTGCTGCAGACACTGTATATATGTATTGTATTATATACACATATACAATTCATGAAAAATATAGTTTTTCGGGGTGGGGGTGGGGCGGGGATGGTTGAGCAGAGGAGCAGGCCACGGGAAGGGGAGGGGAAGTCAAAGGAGGTGGCAGAGGCTCTTCCATCCAGCGCCATTTGTAGACTGTTGCTGCATGTGGCTGGACGTGTGAGAGGGAGCTCTTACTGTATCACTGTTAAAAATACTGATCCCAAAAGCTTTTATAAAGCTATTATTAGGAGAAGGAGCGGTGTTAGTAGTGAAGTGGATAGGTAGGCTGGTGGTGGAAAAAACTGTTCTTTTTTTTCCAATCTTTTTCCTTGCTGATGCCCATAGATTTTCATTGTGTGTGCTGTTATACTGCGTGACTAGTGCAAGGCAATCATACTGTCACTCCTGCCCAGCGACAAATATGTGCAAATGTGGGTTTGCAAAATACTGTGACACAAAAGTTAAAAAGAGGAACAGACTTGATGCCTCTGCAGATACACGTTGTCAGCTGTCACCTCTGATACCAGATTTTACCAAAATTGCTACAAATATGCAACAGCAGATTTCGCATTAACTTTCTTTTTAAAAATTAACCACATAAGGACTGGGCTTGTTTTCCTTGATCTGTGCTGCGTGGGCTCTCCAGCCCCCAGCACAAATCGTGTTGCAGCCGGGGCGACCAGATTTTCCCCCTTTTGGATGTCCTGCTGGGGGGGTCTGATCGCCACCTGCTATCTGCGTGTAGCAGGGGGGGGGCTCCTCAAAGCCCCCCTCCGCAGCGATATTTGTCCTCCCTCTCTTTCCCTCCCTCCCCTCCTTCCCATGGGCGGCACAGGACGGCGATCCGTCCTGCACCGCCTCTGATAGGCTTCAGCCTATGAGATGCCGGCGATCCCCGGCCAATCAGAGGCCGGGGAACGCCGATCTCCTTTACGGAGCTGCTGCGCAGCAGCGCTTTGCGACGTAAACACCGGGGATTTCTTCCCCGCGTGTTTACATTTAGCCTGCGAGCCGCGATCGGAGGCTCACAGGCTGTTCACAGAGACACCCTCCGTGAACTGACATGGAGCAGCCATTTCCATGTAAAACCACTTACCACCTGCCGCCGCCTATCCCATTTGTTAACCAGGGACTACCTGTATTTCTCTAGTATTTGGCTCCACCCACATCATGTCAAGGCCACAGCCACTTTTAGGGGGTACATTTGCTAAGGGATCACCCACAAAGGGGTACGTGTGCTGAAAAGGTAGATATTTACTGATCTAAGACATGCTCTTTACCAGTACAGTTGCATTGTTTTGAATGTTTTGGATACAGCAATACATCTGGGCCAAGTGTATACACTATGGATTTACAGAAAATAGAGATACTGTCTACAGCAATGAAAAGCATTTCAAAAATTCTGTATCCTAGATACACGAGTAACATTTTATTTGTGTTTTTTTATGTTCAATACTTGATCTAGGGTGCTGGACAAAGCAGACCAGGGCCACATCCCTCTAAAGGTATTTCACACTCACGCAACAACTGAAGGTCTTCATGATTGTAATGATTTAAATAATGTGAGTTTTCAATAAAATATCTCATTCATATGCTTGCTACTCAAAAATCAATGAATTATTTTGTATCAAAATGACTTTCAGATTTACTTGTCCCTCTATTCTGATTTGCATTGTGAATGTAGCCATATCCATAAGACAACAGTTTAGGAAAGTTTATCCATTTGTAATTTTTCCCTTGTAAGCTGGCTTAAGGCCCGTACCCACCATGTGATTTTCCTGATGATTTTTTTTTATTGGCAAGAGTTTGTTTCCACGATGCAGGTACAGGCGTGCGATCACGCGAACAACGTTTAGCGATGCGCCAATAGTGACCACCATGGCGGATCGGATCTTTAAGATCCCCGGCGACTCCGCGCAAAATAACGTGATCGATTGACTGGGAAATTCTCACCCGTCATGTGCCATTGTGTAACATCACGTGACATCTCGAGCAGGAAGAGGAATCGCAGAATGTCAAGGGGATGTCACTGGACCCTTCGGGTGGTGAGTACTCAGCTTTACAAGGTTTGGCACCCTCCTTCCTACTTCATAAGTTTCACTTTGACCGAGAGACAAACCTTCTGGTGGTAGGACTCTATCTGGATGAATGTTTTCATGGCTTCTCAGTAAGCTTTGCCTGTTTCAGTTCAGTTTTATTGCTCTGGTGTTTGCATAGGTAACAATATTATTGCTAGAACTGCCGTATCTGCAGAAATTTGGAAGATTTGTTTTCTAAAGATTTATGATTTGTGTTGCTCACGAATATTCGCCAAAAGTAATTTTTGCATTGAAAATGCTATTTTTTATTTCAAAAAATACTTCCAAAAATAAATGTTTAATATATTTTCACTTTATGGTCACTGAAAGCAGATATAAGAAAGTAAAGCAAAAATTATTTTTTTTTAAAATAAGGGCCATATTCAAAATATGCTTGCTAATGTGAAAATAACGAACTTCCTTTCACTTCATATTAGGACTCCCGTTATTCCATACAATACTATTGACCCATGAACCTTGTCACCTTGTCAACCATTCAGACATCAGGCAACCCCCTGAGTATGTCTGCAAATGTATTTTCACAATAGTGTTGCTTCTACGAAAATTTCTTTGTGGTATTTTATCAGAGCTTGCAAAATGATTTTCAGATTCTATCCCCTCTCGAAAACTGAATTTCCCAATTATTTTGGGAAAATTTGTGCAAACACAATATTGGCATTGTTGCTCATCGCTATTAATGATAATGAAAAACCCACACAGCCCTAATCCCGTATCCTACCATTAACAACTAGCAGTTAGAGAAGCAGGAAACAGCTTGAACTCTTATGCTAAGTACACACCATACAATTTTCTGGCAGATTTACCTGCCACATCGATTATTTCCAACATGTCCGATCTGAATTTCGATCAATTTTTTTGATCTTCCAAAATTCAGATTGGACATGTTGGAAATAATTGATCTGGCAGCTAAATCTGCCAGAAAATTGTATGGTTTGTGCCTAGCATTATAATCTGCCTCTAGGCATGGTTCATAATGTTGTATTTCCTGTTGGTTGCTATCATAACTTCTACTGTCACTGAAAAAGTTGGGTGCTACATGGAGCGGTTATGAGTGGTTTTAAATTGTACTTACTTTCACATCAAGGACATGAAGTTCCACTCTAACTGTGATGTCATCTTCTGTAAACATTTCAATCCGATTGACGTGGCTGAAGTCAGCAAGAAGGGCAACTAGGTTTGTTTTTGTGTTGATTACATGGCTAATGCCGTATCGGGGTCCAACTAACAAGGTCACATCTGAATGCTTTTCTCCCTGCTGTAAGCACAAGGAAGTTGAAGGGTTACGTTTTCTAGTTCTCTGCTGACCAATTTATCAAGCCAAGGTTAAAAATAAATTACGCAATGGAGTAAACATTATAAATGCATTTGTTGATTAAATGAATATGGATGGGGAAGGATATTAAAATTTAAAGCAACGAGGCAACATGTATATTTGTACAGCTGGAAAATGATTTCAATAATTTCCATGTCTACTCAATCTAGGAGACATAAGGGAAATTGCCCAGAAAATATTGATGACCATTTTACCAGCTTTCAAAATTAATTACACATTGATTGATACAGAAAGCGCTTATTGCAGTAAAAAAAAAAAAAATTATGGGCAGTTATGTGCCTGAATTTTCAAGACGGTGCATAAAGTATTGCATAATAGAGCACTTACAACCAATTTAGCTTTGAATACACGTCCTCCATATAAGCGCAAGTCACTAAGAAACTTCAGGTAGTGCACTTTGGCTTGTAGAGCAGATAGCTGTAAACAAAACAAAAACATAATAATAAGATTATTTAAATTTGCTATCTAGTTAAAGGTAGGGAACTGCCTTAGGTTTTTTTGGGGTTTTTTTGCATTTGATTCCCAAATCTATGTAGTAGCACTGCAGAGAGATTACACAGCACTTTCCAGAATGTATAGAATCATGCACATTAGCCTCTGCTCTAAAGAGGACGATAATCTAATACTGTACTGTAATGTTTCTCTTACAATTAAGCATCCACACACAAATCCACTTAAATTAAGTCAGAAACAAATTACCTAACAGTACATTTCTACATTAAAGGAGGAAGCTGGAAAACCTACAGGAAACCTAAATAGTAATTACAGTGAACAGTGCCGAATGATGGAATACCCAGAAGGCTCATGGTCACCCAGAACCACTAGCAAAGTATAAGGGGCTAAAAGAGACCAAAAAACCCTCTTACTAAAAGATGACGAGCATATTCAGGAGTGAAGCATCATGGGAAACCACAGTGCAGAATAATAGCTAATTGACTGCCCATACACCTCATCTTTTACTGGCTTCTTGAATGTATATGTAGTGAAGGGGGCACAACATCATCATAGCAGACTGGTCTCCCATGATCCCATCTTCTGTAAGAGTTATCATGAAGGAGTCCGCACACAGACTTATCGGAGCAATACACGTACATTTTTATTGTCCCATCACATGTGTGTGAATAAATAGTCTGACCTGCATAGGCCTATGCAGGTCAGACTATTTATTCACACACATGTGATGGGACAATAACAATTTACGTGTATTGCTCCGATAAGTCTGTGTGCGGACTCCTTCATGATAACTGTGATTGATAGCCTTGGGGCCCGGCACCAGCTTACCCACTGACGTGAGTGCGGCCTTTTGATCAAATTGATCTTCTATAAGAGGGTGTGGCACATGTGCCATTCACCCGCATAAACTGCTGATTATTGTAGGTCCATGACAGCTATTTGCCACCCCCTCAATTCAGTTTAGTGGCAATGCCATAGGGTTAGATGGTAAAGGACCATTGTAAAAAGGGGCTTGGGAGATTGTGGGAAAGGGTAGAGCTGGCATGTTAGTGAGTGATTGGATCTCAGCTGAAGGAAGGTTTATTTTCTAGAACAATTGTCAAATGTGCATGTTCACATGCTTGTCATGAAGACAATTGGATTGTGAAGTTTGACCACGCCTTTCCAAGGGTTACTTCTAGGGATTTCTTTCTAGACATAATTCTGTACTTATTTCACTGAAATCCTCCTGTGTGTGTCTGTATCAGAAGATGGAGAAGTTTAAGCAAAAGTAAATATCAACTAGTAGGGTCCATGATGACTGCTCTCAAGGAGAAAGGGAAAATGTTCTATTTCTAAGCATTTTTATTCTTCTTTATAGTTTTAAAAAAGCTAAAGTTTGGTAAATTTACCCCTAGCTTTCAAATTCATAACAATTTTGCTGCACATGAGTATAAACCCAGATGGCCCGCCCCATAGCATACAGCAAGTCTGAGCAAGCAAGGTGTTTAGGTGGTTGTGTAAGGTACAGTACAAAAGGAGGTTTGACAGTTGTGCACACTGACATATGGGAGAACATTTGACAAAGTTTTCTATGTTGCCAGCTTGATCTTGTGATGAGATTGCTTGGTGAAGTTATTATCTAATTCGCTGGATGGATACAGCCACATTAGGGCTATTTTTTTTCTCCATTGTTACTCCTGTTATTAGCTAAATAGGTAAAATGGAATAAATCCACCTCATCATTTATGTATCTTTTGTAATACTAAGAAATGTTCCAGAACATGGTATACAATTGCATTATAAAATATAGTTATCGTTTTGCCACAGGTCAAGTATGAAAAGCTGAAGGCGAAAATCACCATAAAGACGATGCTATTCTTTTTGCGTGGGCGACGGATTAAGTTTGTTTTAGAGTAACAATTTAAAGTCGCTATTTATTTCAGACGGCAGCTACTTAAGCACTTCCATTTGGTGTTAGATTATATCATGCCTTTTTTTGTAAATGCATAAGTATCTTAGGAAATGTACTTCAGTTAGGTAGAATAAGGTTATCTTAACTATTTTCAGGCAATAATAGAAGAACACAAGATTGCCATTGGTTTTATAATGCAAACAAGTCTACATCTGATGCAGAAAAAAAGTATTAGTGTATCTATATACTCCTGCACACAGCAAGGCGAATCCCAGACAGCCCTTGCAGAAGATGTTTTTCATGTTCTCCTTACTTGCATTATAGCTTTGTTAGATTAAAATGGCTTACCTTTTTGCCTGGAGGGACCAGGTTTTGATTGGCTTTGACGAGGTGGGACAGTGCTTTCTTTATGTTTTTTTCCTTCATGCTTTGCAGCACAGCAGATGGAAGGAAGGTTTCTAAACCCCATTCTTTTCTGTAGAGAGACAGGCATGTTTTTATTATTCATATTTTTATTCATATGTATAGTATGCAGCCTATTTCTAGCCACAGGACCAAATGTAAATGTCTAACGCTAGCCTCACCATTTTAAAGAGGAACTGTAGCAAAAAGGGGGACAAAATTAATCGATATGTTGCACAGTGGAATAGAAGAGGAATCAAGAAATGATTGATATTCACCGTGTAATTTATTCATGTTGTTTGATCCACAATCAGCCTGCACATAGTCATCTTTACTACTGGCAGACAGCACCAACAGCATTATCTGTAACCACACCCCCTACCAATGTGATAGGCTAAAAGGTGGCTTTTTTTCTATAGATTTATATATACACAGAAGGAGATACTGGTTGCTTAGCATTTGGAAACAGCTGTTATTTCCCACAATGCAACAAAGCTTATAGACAGGAAACTGTCAGGACCTAGGTCCTGACATCACACTGTGGGAGGGATTTTACCACACTATCAGCCTCACAGACCCCCCTGATGATCTCTTCGAGAAAAGGTAAAGATTTCTTATTGGAAATGGATATCAGCTACTGATTGCGATGAAGTTCAATCCTTGGTCTTTAAATGCCTAATTAAATATATTTCACTTACCTTTATTTTTTTTATGTGATGCCTACTTCCTCAGGATCTACAGGACCTAATGAGATGTTATAGTGCTTATGTGTGCACAGCACCCCATATCCACAGCTAAATGATGGACTGCAAGTAGAGTATTCCAAGAGGCTGGTTTAATTAATATACAAACTTCTTTTTTTCCTACCGAACAGGCATGAAAAGTGGACCTGGATTATATATGTCCTTTTGACCAAGGATTATTCCAATTTAATACTGAATTTATTTCAGTTCCTTTGTCCACTCGTCTAGGCTCAGAAACTATATATTTTATATAAATGCGTATGGATACCCCCCCCCCCCCTTTCCCAGCTATATAAAGATGACCTAATACATAGATGTATGTATGAATATGAATGTAAATCGGTGATACATTTATTCAAGCATGTCAGAGTTTGTACTCGAGAATATGTGAAGTTTTGTTCTGTTCCTTCTTGGCCGCAGGTTATTGTGGATATATGTGGATATTAGTAATAAAATAGAGGGGGGAAAGAGCAATAGACATTTTCCATCTGCCAGGGGAAGAAGGGCTGTCTCAAGTATTTAAAATAGCTATTTGTCCTCCCACATTTCACAGAAATTGAACTTTTGACTATTACAACTGCAACCAAAATGTGCAAACATAGAAGAAAAGCTTAGCAGTATGGTACAGCTAATTCCACTTCTATAGATAAACAGGACAGATCTTTAGGAGTCCAAAGGTATCTATTCGCTTTAACATCCTTACAAAGATGGTATACATGCACTATTAGAGCAGGAATAAAAGGAAGGGTTAGCCTAGGCTTTCAGTAAACTTGAAAGATTAATGAAAGATCACAGACCAATTTTACCCCCTTCCATGTAGTATGAGAGCCATACTCTACACAGTCTATTCTATGGAGCTGAACTCCCCATCAGATAAAAATCTTTGCAAGATGCTGGACACAAAGATGCTGTACACATTCAAAAGATCAGTATCTGCAAAAGATCTGTTCCTGCAAAAGATCAGTTCCTGTAAAATGCATTCATAGTCTATGATATCTGCAGATCTCAATACGCACCTTGTTTAACAGACATTCATATGCAGATCAGATCCACCAGGATGGATCTTCAGATCTGCAGATGATTGTCAGATCTGCAGATGAATGTCTGTTAAACAAGGTGTGTATGAGGATCTGCAGATATCATAGACTATGAATGCATTTTGCAGGAACAGATCTTTTGCAGATACTGATCTTTTGTATGTGTACAGCATCTTTGTGTACAGCATCTTGCAAAGATTTTTATCTGATGGGAAGTTCAGCTCAATAGAATAGACTGTGTAGAGTATGCGCTCATACTACATGGAAGGGGGGTAAAATTGGTCTGTGATCTTTCATAAATCTTTCAAGTGTGTACACAGCTTAAAGCAGTAGGATTAGCCATTTTATGCCAGGGAAAAAAACACTTATATGAGTAGATAAATACTTGATCTACATACATAACACATGTAATTGTACTGTCCACGTTTTGATTTCAGTGAATGTTATATAGTAAATGAAGAGAATTCTGTTCCTGGTGGGAACCATGTCTTTTTCCCACAGTTTAGGCTTAATCCTGATGTCATTTCTGCCATTTACTTTTTTCTTTTCTCCTCAGCCTTGCTTGTAAACACAAATGAGCAGAGTATTGTGTTTCAGATAAGCAGCTAGGCATAGAAATAAATGGAAGAGGAGGAATATATTATAGATAAAAAGAACCCCCAACATGCAACTGTTTGGCACTGACTACTGAAGGGCCATTGCTCCTTAAGTATGTGATAACTCCAAATCATAACAGCAGAAAAAGTTTTGAATGAAGGATTAGCATCTTTATCACTTAATACATTCAGACCAGTTGCTGTTGAAATTTGATTTTTATGGTGACAATCCCGCTTTAAGTAGGTTCACTCTGAATGTGGAGCAAGTCAGATTCAATAGCTGGTATTTAGCAGGGGTTACGAATGCTGGGAGATGTAGAAACAGTGGGGGAAATTAAACTTCTAGAAAAAAATGAAAACTCTGATGCAAGATTTTTTAGGATATAGTTAAGTGTTGCATTTTTAAGAACAAATCTAAAAGGGCAAAATATAGACAGTCGCACACAACTTGAATCTATATGTAAAAAAGGTATATGGCCAAAGTGTACAATTCCAGATTCACACATCCTAAAGCTGGCCATACACCATACAGTGTTTCTTTAGATCTTTAATATAAATTTTGCTGAAAAAAAAACTCAAAATCAAATGTTTTGGTTGGGTTGTGTCACCTCTGAGCATCCTTTAAAGAGACACTGAAGCGAAAAAAAAATGATGATATTATGATTTGTATGTGTAGTACAGCTAAGAAAAAAACCATTAGGGCCCTTTTCCACCAGCGCTGGCTGAATCGCAAAGACGCAAACCGCTAGCGATTTTACAATCGCTACGGTTTGCTTTTTAACATAGGAATCGCGGTAGGTCATTTCCACTACCGCGATTCGTTTTTTACAGGAACGCGAACGCGCGGCGGAGCGATATTTGCCGCGATTTTGCTATGCAGTGCATAGCATAGCAAAATCGCGGCCGCAAACGTCGGGGAATCGCCGGTAATTGCGATTCAGCAATCGCTAGCGTTCAGCGTTAAACCGCTAGCGACTGCTAGTGGAAAAGGGCCCTTTATGCTGGGAATACACGATGCGTTTTTGCGTTCGTTTTTGCCGTCGTTTTCGCTTTCGTTCGATTCTACTCTCGATTCACTGCTCGATTCTCCTCTCGATTCCTTATCTTTTCTTATCAATTACATTCACTTGAATGAGGAGAATCGAAACGAAAGTAGAATCGACCAGATCCAACAGGTTGGAATTTATCTATCAAACCCATCTATCTAAAGTAAAAACTTAACGTGTATTCCCAGCATAAGATCAGAAACATCAGTCTAATTGTTTCCAGTACAGGAAGAGTTGAGAAACTCCAGTTGTTATCTCTATGCAAAAAAGCTATTAAGCTCTCCGACTAGTCCTGGAGAGGGCTGTTATCTGTAATTGAACTGTTTACTTTTCCTCTGCTAGAGGAGAGTTAATTAGTTCACAGACTGCTCTGAAAGACTCATTTTGAATGCTGAGTGTTGTGTAATCTGCACATATTATAGAGTGATGCAATGTTAGAAAAAACACTATATACCTGAAAATAAAAATATGAGAATATTTTCTTTGCTGCTAATCTTCTAGTAATTATTCATAGTACACAACCAATTCATTATATCATATATTTTTTTTCGCTTCAGTGTCTCTTTAAAGCAGACCTAACCCCAGAACTTCCTCTCTGCTCTAAAAGATCAGTAACAGCATAATAGCCTTTACAGAAAAACATTTATTTATTTATTTGTTGCAGCCCAGAGAACTCCTACTGAGATGCTGCAGAGCTGTTACTTCTTTCATGGGTGCACATACAGGGTTAATCTCCAGTATTTACATATAGCCTGTCTGAACGGCACACCGTGGCATAGATCAGACACAGCTGACAGCCCAAGTTACAGTCGCTCATTACTAGGAAATAATGGAGAATTAGACAGGCCGTTATCTCTAAATACACACAGTGTGGGTTTCTCTGTGTTTTGCTTCTCTCCTGTGGAAGAGTTAAAAGGAAGGTACTAGCAACCTAAAAACAAAAAATCCACTTACCTTGGGCCTCCTCCAGCCCCTGGCAGCAGTCCTGTGCCCTCGCCGCAGCTCCGGTGGCTCCCGGTCCCCTCTGGTGGAGATGCCAACCTCGCCAGGTCGGCTTCCGGGTCAGCTTCTTCTGCGCTCTGGCATGTGGCTCACTGGTCGCGCTGACGTCATCTGGACTGTACTGCGCAGGCGCAGAACTACAGCCCCTGCGCAGTACAGTCTGGACAGTGGCGTAGCAATAGGGGGTGCAGAGGTAGCAGCCGCATCGGGGTCCTTGGGCCAGAGGGGCCCCAAGGGTCCCTCCCTCAACCACAGTATTTACTCTTTATTGGTCCTGTGCTGATAATAATCACTTCTATAGATGCTTTGAATAGTAGTAATGATTAATACACAGTTTCCCATCCCCTTATTGCACCTCGGACACTCTGGTTGTCCTTGGCAGGTTTCGGTGCGCTGTATCATTTGTTATGTATATAGCACTTGGGGGACTCTGTGTAAAACTTGCACCGGGGCCCACAGCTTCTTAGCTATGCCACTGAGACCGGATGATGTCTTGCGCATGCGCAGTGGGGATCTTGCGCCAGAGGGGACCCCTGGCCACCAACGGTGAGCGCAGCTGTGGCGAGGGTACAGAACAGCTAGCAGGGGCTGGAGAAAGCCCCAGGTAAGTGTATTTTTTTTTTTATTTTCCTTGTGCTCGGATGTGTCTTTTGAAGTCCTCTGCAATGAAATGTTTGTAATCTTTATCAAGCCAACATTTTGGAGCTTTGTAAAGCCCCCTTTCTCAAGGTAATAAACACTAGGTGATTTTAATAAGTAGGTAATCTAATGTAGCTGTCTCCAGGACCCGCAACTCTAGCAAAGTGCTCCTACAGCTTGCTGCAGTAATTGTGGGAATATTTTTTTTGCTTTGGAAAATAAATGTGGCTAATCACACTTGCTACAAAAGATAAAGTGTACATATTGCAGCTGTGTATTGGAGAGGTGTGCTCAAGAAAGAAGGAAAGAGAGGTGGGGTGAGCGGGATAAGAGAAAAAAAGATTGAAAATATGTTTCCAAAGAAACAAATATGGTTTACTATTTCATGAAAAGATATCTTTTGTTTGTTCCACCTTTTTAAGAAGTACAATGCAACCCCCCCCCCCCCCCCCCCCCAAAAACACAGTTGTCCAGGTTCTGGACCTGATTTACAAATGTCCTCTAAGGTTGGGAACAGTAGAGGAGCTAATTGACCCAGCAAAAATGACCTAGTAGTATTAAAAAATGCCATCTATTATGTGGCAAAAAATTTCTAACCTTTACCTGGGTCATATAATGTTTCTTAAATGTCAGTAAAATAGAAGATGCAATATCAGTCTAAATCCAAAACAGCTTGCATTTAATGCAAAAATGTTGCACTGTACATACATACACTTGACTGCAATCATATTTTCAAATGTTTGCTGGACCATATCTCTCCAGCCTTAAAAAAAAGTTTTTGTAAATGATGCCCAATATGTTGCATCAGCAAAGCAACATATTGGTCATGTGCTTCTGGGGGGAAGCACATGACCAGCTGTCTATCTGCTGGAAACACTGAAGGTGAGGGGACTCTTTTGGTACAAGAGTTGCCCAGGATATAAGAGGATTGTAGTGAAGTGAAGAGGATTTGTACTAAAAGAGAAAAAAAAAGTAGGTTAATTTTAGGAGGGCCCTAATGGTAAAGGACCGCAAGACAGTGGCTCCATTATTGCCAGAGGAAGCGGGTATTTACCTGTGACATGCATTGCACAATTGGAGTGTACTCCAATAAAGTTTTTTTTTTGTTTGATTGGATCTGACGCGATTGAGGCTCATCAATTGGGAGGTAAGTCCACCACCTCCCATTTTTAAACTGACATTTACTTCATAGCACCTCTGTTTCATAATCTTCAGCAGTTTGTTGTCCACCCTTGGTGGATGGGTGTTACCGCTTATTTTCATATCTAAAAGAAGTGACTTCTTAACCTAAGTGGGGTTGGGTTTATGTTTTACACCAGCCCACACAATGGTTGCCTTAGTGCCTTAACCCATGCGTGTGAGTATCATTCCTCTCTTGGATCTCATTACATACTACACTACAGTGGGCTCTCGCTTTCCAATTTTATTTTTTTATCAGATTAATTTACTGTTGCCTGATTTCATGGATGATTACCAATATGAAAGTTTGTTTTAGCTTTAACTAATTACATTAGAAAGAAATATTTGACACAGTTAATAGAGCGCCTTAAAGTAACCAGAGTTTTATTTTAGGCGAGTCCAGCAAAAGAAACCTTGCTGATGTACACAGACACAGGTTAAGGTTAAATAGGGTGCTAAAAAAGAAGTCAGCTTTGAGTCTCCTTGCTTTCCATCTGGCTTATTTGGCAAGACGAAGTGCGGGCAGGGCCTTAGAGGAGATGGCAGCCAGACGCCTGGACATTTGCCATGCCCTAGACACCTTCCTAGGATCCCTTGTGGGCGATCTTGTTCCGAACAGGCACTTAGAGAGGGCATTACCGTCATGCTGAGGTCACACTGATTCCGGAGGGGCTGGACATTTCTCTTCATACCTTAAAATTTATTTATTTATGTATTTATTTATTTATATAAGTATTTATGTAGCGCCGACATATTACTCAGCGCTGTACAGAGTATATTGTCGTCACTAACTGTCCCTCAGAGGGGCTCAACAATCTAGTCCCTACCATGTTGTGTAATAGTTATATGTATGTTATAAAGAGCACAACAAATGGATTTCTGTTGTTATCTGTGTCCCCATTACTTACAGGAAGTGAGCAAATCTCTGCAATATGAAAGAGATGACAAAAAATGTAATCTTTATTATGTAAAACTAGGCAACCTTAGCCCGTTTAAAAAAAGGCGCTAGGTCTGTCACCGCCGCCACCCCAGCGAGGCCACGCGCGTGCACACCCACCGTGCGTGCCCCCTGGCCCATCCTGCGTCCTGTCCCAACGGCTGTCAGTGCAGGCCATGCGCAGTAGCGCAAAGGCATTGACACTAGAGATGGCCAGAACGGTTCGCTGGTGAACTTCCGGTGGTTCGCGTTCGCCATCTAAGGCAAACTTTTCCGGAAGTTCGGTTCGCCCCCATAATGCACCATTAGGGTCAACTTTGACCCTCTACATCACAGTCAGCAGGCACATTGTAGCCTATCAGGCTACACTCCCTCCTGGAGCCACCCCCCCCCCTTATAAAAGGCAGGCACCGCCAGCCATTACACTCACTCGTGTGCCTGCCCTAATTAGAGAAGGGACAGCTGCTGTAGACTCTCTCATAGGGAAAGATTAGTTAGGCAGTTGTAGGCTTGTTAGCTTGCTCCTTGCTGATTTCTTATTGCTAAAATAGCACCCACAACAGCTCTTTTAAGAGCTAATCTTGTTCTTGTGATTTTTTTTTCTCCGTGTCCCACTGACACTTGTGTTGCATAGACAGCCTTGATAATTCATACTGTGTGTGTGCCACTGCCAGCCAGGCCCAGCACATTCAGTGATTACCTGTGTGTGTGACAGGTGCACATTGTAATACCCAGTACTGCATATACTACCTGTTGTGTTTAGAGAACCCACCTCATCACTGCATATATCTACCTGTTGTGTTTGGATTTTCCCCTGGGACTTTTGGCGTGTATCCCCCTTCCGCGATGCTCCCCTCCAGCTGTTAGACCCCTTGAAACATCTTTTCCCTCACTTTTGTGGCCAGCATAATTTTTTCTAGTTTTCAAAGTTCGCCTCCCCATTGAAGTCTATTGCGGTTCGCGAAAGTTCGCACAAACTGAACTTTCGCGGTAGGTTCGCGAACCGAAAATCGGAGGTTCGGGCCATCTCTAACTGACGCAGGGACATAGGATGGAGAGACACTTGGATATTATTAAATAGGACGAATAAGTGTGAGAACCCCCATCAAGCAAGGCAGGTAATTTGGGTATTTTCATCCAATGACCATCAGGGGCTGGTGCTCATTGGACAAAACTAGTAGGGCGGTGCCAGGCAGAGTGAGGAGACGCCAGGACGAGCTCAGTAGGATTTTATATGCGCATGAGAAGTTTTTAAATTGTAAGTGCACTACTTTTTAACAGTTTTGAATAAAAACGGATTTACACTATGTCGAGCCTGTTTTGAGTCATAGGCAAAGTGTGATATGAAGCAAGTGAATGCCATACTCACCAAAAAGCGCTGTTTGCTGACCTGCTTCTGGTTAGCAAGACAATCTGGTGAGAGGCTTGATTTATTATAAGGTGGTGGCACACTGCATGCTTTGCTGTGTTAACGGGGAGCACTTAAGCTGGTGATCATACCCTGCTATAGCAGTATCACACTATTGCCATTCCATTTCCTTTACATGTGGGGAGTGATAAACCTGGAATATCTGGACTGTGGAAACCTGAATCTACTGGCTGGGCCAGAAGCCGTTTCTGCTGATTTTCATTTGATCAGCAATCTTATCTGGTGAGTGTAATCTAATACTATTAAGCTGGATGATGCCGGTGGAAAATTGAACATAGTGTCAAGAAGTCTGAAGGACTTTTTTCAGAGACTTTTTGTTTTATTTTTTGTTCTTTTATACTTCATCTGTTTTGGCTTTTATTGTTTTTTATATATTGATCCTATGAGGACATTTTAGGGATTGCATGCATATATGTAAACTGAGTTTAAAGTAGATACGAGATATTGTTGAACGCTCTGCATATTACCCCAACTTCATTGATTATTCAAAGTGATACACACACTTTTTATGCAGGAGTGATCCAATAGAGCTAAACTAAAGTGTAGTAAAGTGATTAGTAATTTGATATTAGAACGAGGAGCGCATTTGTGGGCAATCTTTCTATTTAAAATTTAAAACTTTCAAGTTTACTTACTCTAAATACACCTCTCTGACGCTGCAGCTGTCCTTGGTAGGCTTTGGGGCTTCATATCAATAGAGTTCTTGGGGCCCCATGTAAAATTCGCATTGTGGTCCCAAGCTCCTTAGTTAGGCTACTGGGGTCACATGGTGCCCAAATTGACCCTGTGCCCTTTTTACATGTTTGCCCATCAAGTGATTTCTTGCTAGACTCCATTCTTGTCTAAAGAGCCACCAGGTTTCAAAAGAAAGTCGTGGGGTCCTGGTGCTTCCAGACACAGGACCTATGTGAATATTCCAGTAAGGACTAAAGAGCAGAATGCATACTGAATGAGATTCTAATAATTTTGGGCTGATGTAAGACTATATTTAAACCTATACATTTAATAATTTGAATGTGTCACAAAAACCATCACTGCTGAAACAGGCCTCATACTTACTCTATATATTTTAAAGAGATTTTCTGTGTCTGCTTGGTGGTGACTGTTGCAATATACATCTGTAGTGCTGCCAGCCTCAGCGCTATGTCATACTTCAGCTCTGGTCCAAATCTCTCCTGAACCACATCATTGCAACTCTGAAATCAACCAGCAGATGGGGCATTAGGCTCACGTAATAACAATGTCGCAGAGAGTAGTTCAAAATGAATGAGCAAACAGCACCTGATACATAGCATACAGTTAGAGCAAGTCTGGTAGTGTTATTGCAAGACAATGTCTTACATTTTAATAAGCACAAACATTTATCATATGCATAAATTATCAAGGGAAGAGATCTGCTCTATGCATTCATCAACAGCCCAGCAGTTACATTAAGATTCATTATGAGACAAATTCTTCTGCAGGAATAATTTTTAGATTGAATTACATTATCCTACAAGATGATATAACTTAAAGGGCAAACAGCAGCAATACTATATAGCTATGAATCATGCATATACTCAAACAGCTATATTACATGAAAATTCATCCCTTACCTGCACATATAAATATTCAAAGGCAACTGGGTCCCTCCGGAGCAGGTCGATTGGATCCTTTGGAACAAAACTTATCCTGAACAAACATCTCATCATGTGTGAGCTGGGCCTCTGAGTCACCTAGGCATGCCATAGGCCAAGAAATGACATTTCACTTACTTAAATACAGAAAATTTATAGCAGTGTCAATGATATACAGTAGCTCACAATAGGGAGAAAACTTCCCACATTTTTCAAATATTTTATTACTTCTTTTCATGGAACAACACTGGAGATATAACACTTTCATACAATGTAAAGTAATCAGTGCAAAGCTTGTAAAACATCTCAACACAGCTTAATGTCTAAACCGCTGACAACAAAAGTGTGTACACCCCTAAGTGAAGAATGTCAAAATTCTAACCAAGTAGACATTTTCATTTTTTTTAACAGGGTCTCAGGTGTAAATGTGGAGCAGATGGGTTAAATTTGGTGTTATTGCTTTAAAGTGAACCTGAGATGGTACACTGTGCCTGATTTATACATATTTTTGGCTTCCTCCAGGTCTCATGAGGACCGTGGGCTCCCTCGCTGTCCTCCCTGGCCTCTCCACTGTCCCATGGTCACCTCTTCTTTAGTTGGAGCTAGTTGTGGTGTTCTGTGCATGCACGGCCCAGGCCTGCGCACACGCTGCCGTCGCGCTCCCATGGCTGGTAGCATCCTGAATCTACGCAGTACTACTGCACAGGCGCGAATGCTCGCAGCCACAAGAATGTGATAAGGAAGTGCGTGTGGCTGGGCTGCAAATGCACAGAAGAGTCCAACTGAAGAAGGTACCAGAGGTGACCACGGGACAACAGAGTGGTCAGGGAGAATGACGAGGGAGTCCACCACAGACCACATGGGGCTGGAGGAAGCTACTCATAAGTATAAATACAGTAGTATACACGTCTCAGGTTTCCTTTAAGAATGCATTTACACATCCAGTTTTGATTGGCCAATCACTGACCAATTTTATCACCTCCATGTAGTATTGGGACAATAGATTTTAAATAGTTAGTGCAAGATAGATTGGGCACTGTCTCACCATTGCTTTATTGCTTTTATCAGAGGTACAGCCATCTAGGTTCACTTTAAATATACATCGGCATATACATCAGCTTGTGATTGGAGTGACAGGAGGGATGAGGTGGGTGCAGGGGTGACAGGATTGGCACCACAGCCATTTCATGCTACACAGCACTTGGTCACGTGCTTGTTTGGGCTCAGAGCAGCAAGGAACACCAGGAACCCCACCCACCTGCTGTTAATTGGCCCTGATGTTAGAGGAAGTGTTTCACAGACTCTCAGGAGTGTTAGGGCTGCTGCAATAGGTGCATGCAGCATGTGTAGAAAGTATAGCTACTGCTATTGGATAGGTGAGTCACATGTGTGAAGAAGAGAACTTGTGTGAATTCAAACTTAGACAATTGTTGCTCTACATAAAGATGCCCTGGGCAATAGGACGTTTGCCACCACCATGAAACTGAGCTGCAGCATGATTTAACAGGACAGCAGTTTAACAGGAGTCAGGACATGTTCCACTCAGATTAGGCCTAGCCATAGTTGACCACAGAAGTTGAGTTCACATGCCCAGCATCATATCCAGAGGTTGTCTTTTGCAAAAAGACCTACAATATGAGTGCTGGCAGTACTGCTGCAGATGTTGATAAGCTATCCACACATGATGCTGGCCACGCACTGGCAGATTAATCTGTTAGATATCTGTGAGATCATCAGAATTAACCAACAGTGAAGTTGCAATAATGCTCTGTAACGTTTAACCGTCAAAATTTTAAGCAAGCTGTCATGCAGCAAATTTTCTGTATTTTTTTGCAGAATCAAATTGGATGTTTGATATCAACACAGTGAAACTTAACTGCACACTTCACACAATCATAATTTTGATTGATTTCTATCTGGATGGAAGATCTAACTTGAAAGGGGGTGGGGCAATGGCACAATGCTTGGCAATTTCCTAGGGCCCCATATCCAGTGAAAGGCCCCCCAGGTCTTCCCCACTAGTAGTGACTGTCCAGCTTAAAAGCTTCCTCCGGTCTTTGTCTTTCCACCTTCATCTCCCCGGTAGCCATTCTCTATGACTCTGCAGCATGTTACATGAGTACGCTGCCAGGTCATAGTGAGCAGGAGCCAGGGAGATGAAGGTTGAAAGACACAGATGGAAGCCCACTGGCTGAAAGGTAGGTAAGTGGTGAGTTCACTCCACTGTGTATTCTGCATGGATCCCTGGGGAACATATTAGCTTGGGGGACACCTGAGGGGCCTATCAGCTGGCTTTGGGGCCCCAAGGGGGAAAATACTATCTGCAGTGCAATATCTGGCAGTTCCATAGATATTTTTTTGGCCCATCTATAAGTGGATGGGCACCCTTAGGTGATGTAATACAAAGCTGCTAGATCAATCTGACAGGGTGTGGCCAGAAATACATCTCTGCAAATGGCAGGACAGCTTCAACAAAGAACTCAAGTGAAGCCATTCTATCAGCAGCATGAAGAAGACTTTTCATTTTGAGTAGTGATGAGCGAATATGGCCGTTTAGCTTTGGTGGAATTTTATAGGACATATTATATTTTAACAATGATAATTTTTTGCAACATTTTGCATTTTTTGAAAAAAAAAACCCTGACATTTTTGTAAAATACATGGAAGACATTCAGCATGAGAAACTGGAATTCTGCAAGGGAAAAAGCATATTCATGACCATTCTCTTCTCTGGTATAAATTATAGTTTTGGCCAGATCATCCCCAATGGTGAGTGATCAGAGGTTGTAAACTTCTGTCATAAGAGGCGATGAAATCTAACAGGATTTCCAATTGCCATATATTATCAGCAGGGCGATGGATCAGGAACTTAAAATAGTATGAAACTCAGCATTTCTACTTTGGTCTAAAGGATTCTTTACAGCAAAAAGGTACTACCAAAATAAACACTGGTAACAGAACAGCATTCAAACAGTTAAACACAGCAATTTCTTCTTCAGTTGGGGTCGCTAAACTTGAGGAATTTATTACAATAGTATCTGATTAGAAAGCAAACAAGATAATATAAATGCTGCTAGCAGTGTCTCTGCTGAATACAAGTCAAAAGTGTACACAGGAGAAGACGCATTCTCGCTGGATACTTTATAATATATAAATACAGCAGCTATGCAATAAATTACAACGGCAGCTTTCAGAGCAGATAAACTGTACTTTGAGAACTTGTAATTTGTAAACATCCAATAAAACTTGTGCACAAAAGCAAATAAGATGTGTATGTGTAATAAAAAGTAGGAAAACAGGTTTTTACAGAAAGTTATGTCAGAGTTGAATACCTCTTTAACCTCTTGACGACCAGCTAACGCCGATTGCCGTAAACTGGTCGTCTGCAGGTTACCATGGAAACGGCCCCTCGGCCTTTCCATGTCAGTTCACGGAGGGTGTCTCCGTGAACAGCCGGAGAGCCGCCGATCGTGGCTCGCCGTCAAAATGTAAACAGGCGGGGAAGAAATCCCCGCTGTTTACATCATACGGCGCTGCTGCGCAGCAGCGCCGTAAGGCAGATCGGCGATCCCCGGCCTCTGATTGGCCGGGGATCGCCGGCATATGATAGGCTGAAGCCTATCCTTCAATGTGCAGGACGGAAATACGTCCTGCACAGCTCACAGGGAGAGGGAAGGAGCGGGCAAGACGGCGGAGAACGCTGTGGAGGGGGGCTTTGAAAAGCCCCTCCCCCGCTAAGCAAATGCAGCCGGCGGCGATCAGACCCCCCCAGCAGGACATCCCCCTAGTGGGGAAAAAGGATGGTAGTCTGATCGCCCTGCAGCACTCCTGATCGGTGCTGCGGGCTGCAGAGCCCACGCAGCACCGATCACTGAAAAATCCTCTGGTCGGCAAGTGGTTAACCAGCCGTTAGTAAACCTCAAGAAGGATTGTTCTCTCTTTGGTATTTTGTTTTCCATTTTTCAGATGATTAGCAAAACAACACAGTTACAACGAGAAGACAGTGACCTTAATGGACTTTGGTGTTTTGCATATTACTCGCTATATGCTTATGTATATTCTATACCCTGTAGTAATATATAGATTGCATATTCAATTATTATGTTGTTGTCTGAAAACCTTGTAAGCAAACCTTGGATGGTCTTCAGTCAATCAATAATGTGCATTTTCACCTTCTAAACCTCAAGCAATCTTACAGCGAGATTTTGCATTTGCCCCATGCTGATTAGACATGCCAAGCCAATTATTTTGAAAAATGTAGAAACCTGAAATAGTGTCTCCTGTTCATGTAATAATAGAAGTTTGGTTCCGGCTCCCTCAGTCCTTTGTTCCAGCATCAGAGAAAAATGTTCAATGCACTTAATTGAAAGCTTCTCTTGGAGTGTTATTATAACATCCTGCAAAAACAGGAAACAGTTAGTGCAAAGCACTCTATCTATAAAAACTATGTGCTCCAACAATGTGCTCAATAAAAATAAAATGACTGAATGCATTCATTTGTTCACAATCAGTAAAACAACCTTATTATGCCTCAGTGTCAGCCTGAAGCGATCCTTGCGCACCTGCACACTCAGATAAGAACGTGAAGAGCCACCCTGTGAGCCCATCAGGTAATTAGTACTGACAGTTTGACAATGCAAGTTTGATTATAGCATGAGAATAATGAGCCAGTTACTAAGTTACCCAGTGAGCTGCATTATCTGGATCCATCTGAAAATGGCGCCTGCGATTAATGGCGCATGGTGTTGCCGCTAATCCGTTTGTCGCTTATCGCTGTACCTATCCCTAACCCCTAACCCCCCCCCTGGTGGTGCCTTACCCTAACCACCCCCCTGGTGGTGCCTTACCCTAACCACCCCCCTGGTGGTGCCTAACCCTAACCACCCACCTGGTGGTGCTTAACCCTAACCACCCCCCTGGTGGTGCCTAACCCTAAGCACCCCCCTGGTGGTGCCTAACCCTAAGACCCCCCTGGTGATGCCTAACCCTAAGACCTCCCTAGTGGTGCCTAACCCTAAATCTCCCCTGGTGGTGCCTAACCGTAACCTTGACAGTGTTACATTAAATCCATTCACCGTTTTGCAGTAAAATAACTTCTACAGTTTGGCTTATGTAGGTTAGCTATTGATAAATAATGTTACTGTGCGCAATAACGTCTGCTGTTTGGCATATGAACTGCGCTATTGATAAATAACGTTATTGTGTGCCGTTTTTCTTCATTTTTCCCTGTGCGCCATTATTATGAAGTACTAACGATAAATAGCGATAAGTATCTTTTTAATGCGGTGCCATTTTTATGCATAGGCGCTGTGCGCCATTATTCAGTGATCCGGCATTATCTAGTCAGCCTGTTATAAGACTGGGGAGGGGCTTTGTCTAACCTGTGTTGCTCAGCAGCAGAAAAGAGAAGGGTGTTAGCACAGAGCTGCTTTTTTTGGATGTTCTGCACTTCAGATCCTTCTGTCTCCTAGCAACCCCCAGGGCCATGGTTCATAAAAAAATGTGGCCACCATGACCCCATCCCCATAACAGAGCAGCCACCATGTCAAACGTGCTCACAACAAGACCTGCTCTGGAGGGGGAGCTGTGTATCAGAGGCAGCTAGGGAAGACAAGAAGTCACCTACCCCCTTCTTTGGATGCCCTGGGACCCCTTGTGTCTGCAAGGCCTGCTTCTGGAGTTGTAATATCTCTGCTGTTATGTGTTGCTGGGCTATTTGAAACAAGGGGCAGGCTGGACAGAATTGCATATCTTTTAGTGAACAAGACATTGCACATTTATTATATTTAAGATGGGCAATAGGGGTTGCAGACAGTGGCGGACAAAACCAGCAGCGGGCCCCAGTGCAGAGTAAATGAAGGGGGCTCCATGTGAGTGGATGCTGTCATAACAAATTATAGTTGGATCCATTAATGTGAATAACATAAAAGTTCTTGAACCTTGGTTACATGCTGTAGGCACGGTGTTAATGTAGCACACATTTTATACTTGTATATGACTGGGCCACAAGCAACTTTCACTGTTCCTCATGAGCTACAAAGAGACATACATGTAGGAGGGCCTAGAGGATAATCTGCCCTAACTGTGGTGTAGCTGCATGGGCCCTAGAGGACATGGGGCCCCTGTGCATCTGCGCAGGCCTATGTCCGCCTCTGGTTGCAGAGGTTGTGACCGCACTGGGCAGCTGGACCAGAGGAGCCCACTAGGGGCCCTTCTTCATCCATCTTAATAGCTTTTTATTGGTGCTATGGTAGTAATGAACTCCACTATATGTACATTGCATAGTGGTAATCCTTAACAAAGTGTTTGCTTACTCTGTTTCCACCTCCCTGACACTGCAGCTGCCCTTGGTTGGTTTTAGGGCCCCAAATCAATACAGTACTTGGGGCCCAAAGCTCCTTTGTTACGCCACTGCAGATGTGTATTTAGCTGATAGAATAGAGATCAAATGTCTATTTTTTGTACAGGGAAATTTGAAATGTTTTTTTTTTCAAAATAGTAACAGTGCTAACTGCTGGAGTTTAAAATGGTGCATATGTCTTACTTGTAAATTGCTATATCTGTGAGCAATGCATAGTTCATCTAATTCATGCACAGTGAAAAAACATACATAGAATGTGTATTGGGGGCAAGTACAGTTATACAGATTTTACATAAACCCCTAAAAATAGAGGTGTACAGAAGTGTGCTTTAATCTGTCCTACAAAGCTTTGCTTCCACATGCGGCACAGACAGATGGCATGGATTGTTAAACGGGAAATGTTAAGCACAATGAAAGAAGTAATGGGGAAGGAGACAGTCATATTTTGGATTAGTTAGATTACAGCACCAATTAAACATTACTGGTTGCAATATCACAGCTTAGAGACTCATTGCACTCACTAATGAGACATTGGAAGCTTCTAGGGCAACACTACTTTCCAGTCATCTACAAATCCAAGTGTTGAAACTTGATCAGGGATATGATTCTGCCTGATTGGATGATATTAACATATAATCTTCTTATAATGGCAGCTCTAATTTCTGTCTCACACAAGCTAAGAAGGATACGATTCACATAAAACTTCATGGGTAACGTGTTGATTTGACATTATTCTGAACATTACATGTTTTTTGGAGATTTGATGGAAAGGACAACATATTAATATTATGCTATTACTCTGGCTTGCGGCTGCCATGCACTTGTCTCAGTAAAAGCAATAAGCAGTTAGCTGACTTTGAGAGTGAAGTCTGAAATTCCACCTGTTGGTTCTATCATGATCCATAAAGGAAAGATGCTCTAGTGCAGGGCTGCCCAATAGGTCGATCGCGATCTACCGGTAGATCGCGACCGCCTGATTGGTAGATCACGGCCTCATGGCCATAAAGCTGTATTTGAAAAAAGGAAATGTTTTGAAGCTTACATCTGTAACTGTACCTTTGCACAAAAAAAACAAAGTAGAGACCTTTTTGTTGTTGTCGCTAGGTTAAGTGTTGGCAGTGTTGAAGGCAGGCATTCACCACAGAACAGCTCTAACAGTATGTTATTACAATTCTTTATAGAGCTGTAACTCGGACCTGAAAACCATTAAAACAATGACTATAACTGAGAACAGAAGGTTACAAACTAGGGTCACCTAGAAAATTAGAGAGGAACAGCCGCCTGCCACAAAGCTCAAAGAACATGAGAGCGTATATCCACTGCAGAAATGGCTGAATGGGCTGATGGAATATATCATCAAAAGGTTCAGGGTGACTCTGTTATTCTTTATTGAAGCATTCAATAAATACTTATTACTATAAATACATATTAGAAAAAGAAAACGTTTATATAAGTATCTGATTTATTAATACCCTTCAATATTCCTTTATTCCATCATTTTATTTCTATAAATTATTTATATAATCTATAATATATAATTACAGTCATATAAATAACTAATTACAAACTGTAATTTCAAATAATTATTGCAGCTTCTAAGGACATTGTAGATATGAAAAACCAGCTTCAGTGCTAAATACACAGTGCACTGAATGAAGAGAATTTTTATTTTGCCACCTTCCTCCTGCTCTCGCGACTTAACACTATGGAATACTTAAAGGGACTCCGAGCAGTGCAGAAACTATGGAAAGATGCATATCATTTTAAAGCGCTCTTTCTCCTCTTTCCAATGATATATAAACCACCACCCTACGTCTTTTAGTTTTCGCTATTTTCGCGATTGAAATTGCCGCGGCCGCGATTTCGATCGCGAAAATAGAGAAAACTAAAAGGTGTAGGGCAACTATTTAGGTGTCGTCAGAAAGAGGAGAAAGAGAGCTTTAAAATGATATCCATCAAGCCATAGTTATATTGTATTACACAGGGCGACACTTTCCCCAGTGTCAGCAGCTCCATTCTGCTGAATGCAGCTGCTGACTTTGACAAAAAGTCGCCCTGTGTAATACAATATAACTATGGCTTGATGGATATCATTTTAAAGCTCTCTTTCTCCTCTTTCTGACGACACCTAAATCGTTGCCCCACGCCTTTTAGTTTTCTCTATTTTTGCGATCGAAATCGCGGCCGCGGCAATTTCAATCGCGAAAATAGCGAAAACTAAAAGGCGTAGGGTGGCGGTTTATATATCATTGGAAAGAGGAGAAAGAGAGCTTTAAAATGATGTGCATCTTTCCATAGTTTCTGCACTGCTCGGAGTCCCTTTAACACTTAACAAAATGCCGCATTTGCACAATATATTTCCTGTGGTTCCCTTGCTGGGGTTTCCAACTGGTCTCCTGATGTCACCTAAAAGAAAGCTGTTGCATTATCAAAATGGTCTGGCTCCCCATAGTCACTTTCAAGAGGCATAGGCAAACGCAGGGGGGGGGGGGGATTACAGCTGCCCAGAACCCCCCCCCCCCCTCCCCTCAGACCATGGCCAGTGCAGTGTCTGGGGACACCAGAATATCTGCAGGCATCCTGCAGCTCACAGCACTGCCCCCTTTCTTTCCCTGCTACAGGTGACTTTGAATGGAGCAGCAGCGTGTGTACAGAGCATGGAGCAGCTCTGGGGAACTTAACAGAGTCAGGTATGAGCACATCCCTGTGTCCTGTTGTGTGAATGCTTCACTTTCCCCTTTATTAGCAATGTCGGCTGTCCTCATTATTATCTGTATCCAAACTGCTCCTGATCAATCCCGTTGTCGATCAGGAGCAGATTGGACATTTATTATTATATTATATTGTGCATGGCTGAGGGAGACCTTTAGGGCTCTTTCACACTAGAGCCCTTTTTCGGCGTTTCAACGCAAAGTGGAAACTTTGCGTTAACCAAGGTAAAATGAAAGTCTATAGACTTTAATTTTACCTTTCACACCCGACGCTGTGTTTCGATGCATTGCGGTATGACGCACCCAGGAGCTTTTTATCATCCGGAATCGGCATTTTCCCGTCTGGTTAATAAATTACTACTGCCACTACTCAACGTTGCACCGCAACATCCCGACGACACGACGCAGCCTATTTAACGCGTGCAGGAAACGGCTCCTGCACACGTTGTCTAATGTGAAATAGCCCTTCAGGAACCCCCCCCCCCTTTAAAATCCTGGGTTTGCCCCTGCACGGGGGGAATAGTGGACATGCCAATCCACACTTATGGGGAAGGGAAGGGTTGTTATAACCAATAAGCTTCCTTTCCATTCTGTCCATTGTCTAGAGGTGTTACTGTGGTGGTGGTGGTGCTGGCGGTGGGGAGCACTACAAAGGATGTCCTAGGATTTGCTGCAGGGGTTTTGGACGTTGTGTGACCAGCCAGTCATTTAACCTCCAACCCATTCTTCCATTCCCTACATAGATCCTCACTTTTGCAGGTCATATTGGGATCATTGTTTTCTGACACTGCAGGTCTCCCACATGGAAGAATGGTATGGAGGTTAAATGACAGGCTGATCACACACACACACACACACACACACACACACACACACACACACACACACACACACACACACACACACACACACACACACACACACACACACACACACACACACACACACACACACACACACACACACACACACACACACACACACACACACACACACACACACACACACACACACACACACACACACACACACACACACACACACATATATATATGTGACCATGGGGAATATCTGTGAATTAGGGGTGAGCTGGAGGAAATAAACATTATTATTGGAACTGAAATCCAAACATTTATAAAGAAATTAACCTTTTAAAAACCCATCAAGCAGAATAAATATAAACAGTATATCATGTTATACTGGAGACTACTTTTCTCATTAATCCCTTTGTGGGGTGTTAGACTCACCTTAATAGAAGTGCCACTGTCAAAGCGAAAAGATTTGGTTTGTCCATTTTCTAAGTACACCTTTAAAACATTTGGCATGAAAAGAAGGGAATTATCTTTGACTGTTTCCTGTGAAATGTAAAAATGAAAAGGTTTATAATTGTGTACAAAAATAAAAAGACTAAAATAACTTTTTTCTATAAGAGATTAGGCCTCGATTCATCATTGTCTTTGAGATAACTTTTCCAGTTTGTTAAATTACCGAATTCAAAGTTTATCGATTTCTAGTTGTATTCATCAAGGTTTTACCGCATTCGGTGTGAATTCGATAACCATTCGGTAATGTGTCGATATTTCCATTTTACAGCGGTAATTTAACACAAGGCTATAAGATTCCCATGGAATTGTGGGTAAAAGGCAGTCCTTTGAACACAACGTAGCAACATTCTGAATAGGGCTTAACACATGGACCAGGATTTTGGAAGCGGCTTGGGACAATCCCACAATTTCACCAGCTACGACTTGATAGGAGACTTTTCTGAAAAAAAATGTAGTGCAGCTAGCAATTTAGTTAACCCTGGCACTGCCTGCGTTCTCTTACAAGATGATACAAGAGAAATGCAGATGTCCTGGCATAGCAAATAAATCTATTCTCTTGCAAATTGATCTGGCTCTAGACCTTATTCTTGCCCTTCTGCGCCTTTGAATCACTCTCAGCTGATACATAACCACTTCAAATGGCTCCATCTTCTCTGTCAGCAATGATCTGACAGGAATAACGACAGAGCAGTGAAGGAGATAACTAATCCTAAATTTAACGCTAAACCACGCCCACTTTCGGTTTCATGAATTGCACTTTCTTCCGTTTTAACGCATCACTAACAAATGATTACCGTAGTAGGTACAGATATGCACTACCCCCTGGAGATGTCAGTAGATGTGCCACGGCTAACTCAGTACCATCTGAGTGAAGACAATGAGAAGGATGAAGCCGGCACCATCAATTAGCTCTTAAGGTTTTATTTAAAGACTGTCATCAGGTACATCATAGTACAATCAGCGACGTTTCGGAGCGTTGGATCTAGCTCCTTTATCAAGCCATGACAGTCTCAAGCCTCTCCGTCTCCCTGGTAACGTCTCTGACGTTACAGCGCTGCCTCCCCGCAAGTTCCCCATCAGGTCCGTGTGAATGATGGGTGTGTACTACTGCTTGCGAGGGTGGCGTGGGGCGGTGCTGGTGCGAACTGTTGGAGATAGGGAATGCACACAGGTGAGTGGTTTTTGAATTCATTGGCTCACACCATACGTGAGAAGTTCCCCATCAAGTCCGCTTTATACATAGCGGAAGGGGATTGGCTAGACAGTTAGACAGTTTTTGATTGGTGTATTGAAATGTGATGTACTATTTAAAACTCAGTGTGTCAGCTATACTTTGAGACTGTCATGGCTTGATAAAGAAGCTAGATCCAACGCTCCGAAACGTCGCTGATTGTACTATGATGTACCTGATGACAGTCTTTAAATAAAACCTTAAGAGCTAATCGATGGTGCCGGCTTCATCCTTCTCATTAACGAATGATTACCGAATTATTACCGAATGCTCGTTAACAGCTGTAGATAAATTTGATGCATCCTGAAATCAACTTAACGAATTCGGTATTTTACCGAACTGTCGTTAACCAATTCGATAAGTCTTGATGAATCGAGGCCTAAGTGATGATAGATCTAACTGTTAGGCATAAATGATTAAGTGATGATAGACTAACTGTTAGGCATAAAATCAAAAATCAATTCTCTATTTTTATATGGTAAACAAATAATAAGGATGCTAACCAGGCAATCCAAAAGTTAAAAATCACTCTTAATTTTCTTCTCCATAGAATATCATTTACCAAGTCCCCTGGCTCTAATTTGATACATCTGCCGCAAAAAAATGTTGCAGTGCATGCTGTTTTTTTTTCTTCTTTACTTTCCTCCCCTTTTCCCCTCAGACATAACTAATGCAATCTGATTGGCTGAAATTTCTTTGACTCCCAGTTCCCCCTCCCACACCTCTTTTCCCCTCTGATTGACCAATATTTCCAGTGCTGAGAAGCTGAGAAAGTGACTCAGCTGAAATTCGGTCCATACAAATAACCCAGGTCTGCAAAGTCTCACAACAAATTTGTGACAATGCACTTCTTGCTGCAGAGCTGTGTGGGAGTGTCTGAAGACTAGGAGGAGGGCGGGTAAGCATACTAAATCAGAAAGACGAGAGGGAACAGATTAAAGAGACACTGAAGCGAAAAAAAAAATGATGATATTATGATTTGTATGTGTAGCACAGCTAAGAAATAAAACATTAAGATCAGATACATCAGTGTAATTGCTTCCAGTAATTGTTTCCATGTAAGAGTTGAGAAACTCCAGTTGTTATCTCTATGCAAACAAGCCATTAAGCTCTCCGACTAAGTTAGTCGTGGAGAGGGCTGTTATCTGACTTTTATTATCTCAACTGTTCCTGGACTATTTACTTTTCCTCTGGTACAGGAGAGGTCATTACTTCACAGACTGCTCTGAAAGACTCATTTTGAATGCTGAGTGTTGTGTAATCTATTATAGAATGATGCAATGTTAGAAAAAACACTATATACCTGAAAATAAAACTATGAGAATATTTTCTTTGCTGCTAATCTTCTAGTAATTATTCATAGTACACAACCAATTCACTATATCATATTTTTTTTTCGCTTCAGTGTCTCTTTAAGGGAGGAAATTACATAAGGACTGGCTTCAGACACAGGGATTCCAAAATGCAAACTGACAGAAACAGGATTCTCTATATTTACTATATAAAACTCACTGAAATAAAAATGTGGACAGTCCAATACATATGTTATGTAAGTACAGCAAGTATCTATCTACTATTATATGTGTTTTTTTTCCTGAGATAGTATAGCTAAAGGCTTCTCTTTAACTCCACCCTGGAGGCAGAATTTGGCATTAGTGAATCAAAGCTTCTAGTAGCTATTAACTAGCATAGGGTAGGTAGGGATTTCAGAGGGCGGGAACTGAAGGAGCCATGCTGTTGCTATTGTGTATAAATCATTGGGATGCCCTTCATTAGCATTATTTGCATATTACTGTTGCTTGTCTCCACTTGAAAGCCTAGTATGATTAAATCTTTTCTCCACTAAATGCTGTAGGGGATACGATGATTGCACATTTTTTAGCACACAGCTTGTTTCAAATGTTACATGTTTTATTTGGCTAAATATATTAGGTGTAGTGTACCTGAGTGCAATCAGCAAAAGTTGTGTTTAATTTCTTTAGTTTGGACCCCAACTGTCTATGTCCACGTAAATGAAACCTTACAGAATAAAAAAACTACTAGTGCAAAACAATTCAAGCAAATAATACACCCTTGACACGCTTCTTTTTGTGCAGATTATTATGAATCAGTTTGCTGAGTGCAGAAATTCAAGCATTTGTAGTCAATGCTTTTTTTTACCAGCAAAATCAGACACCAGAAAAAACACATTGCTTTCAAAAAGTTAAAGCGGACTTGAACTCAGAACTTCCTCTCTGCTCTAAAAGATAAGCAACAGCATAATAACCTTTAAAAAAAACATTTATTTGTTACAGTTGATACAAATCCTGCTATAAATCTGCAGTGTGTCTACTTCCTGCTTTCATGGAAGTAGACATAGGGTTAAAGAGAGTCTGAAGTGAGAATAAATCTCTCTTCAGACCTCATAGATAGCAGGGGCATGTGTGCCCCTGCTAAACCGCCGCTATCCCGCAGCTTAACGGGGGTCCCTTCACCCCCAAATCCCCTCGGTGCAGCGGGGGAGCGCTTCCTGGTTGGGGCAGGGCTAACCGCCCCAGCCTTGCCCCACGCGCGTCTGTCAGCGCGTATCTCCGCCTCTCCCCTGCCCCTCTCAGTCTTCCTTCACTGAGAGGGGCAGGGGAGAGGTGGCGATGCGCTGCTGATAGACGCGACAGGAGGCAGGGCTGCAGCCGTTAGCTCTGCCTCCAGGAGCGACCAAGTCTGCGACCAAGTGTTGCAGTGGGGGGTTTGGAGGTGAAGGGACCCCCGTTTAGCGGCGCGATAGCGGCGGTTTAGCAGGGGCACACGTGCCCCTGCTAACTTTGAGCTCTGAAGCGAGATTTATTCTCGCTTCAGAGTCTCTTTAACATCCTGTGTTTACAATTTAGCTGCTCTGCTGAGGCAGCCAGCTGACACAGCTGAAAGATCAAATTACAGTTGTTATTGGTTACAGATGGGGAAATTAGACATTCTAAACTCTCTAAATACATACAGGGTGCATTTCTTTATGTTTTCATTCTGTCCTGTGGAAGAGTTCAGGTCCACTTTAACCAATGAAATTATTCATTTGTTGGACATGGAGATTTGACACTTTCAAAAGCTAAGTAAAATATTTAATTGCCTTTACCTAAAACCGAAAACAGGGACAACTGAGGTGCAAAGGAGGACAGGTATTTAGCCCCAAAAGATGGACTATCCCTCTAAAAAAGAGACATTAAAAGCTATGCTTTAGTAGAACCTTAAAGAGAAACTCCGACCAAGAATTGAACTTTATCCCAATCAGTAGCTGATACCCCCTTTTACGTGAGAAATCTATTCCTTTTCACAAACAGACCATCAGGGGGCATTGTATGTCTGATATTGTGGTGAAACCCCTCCCACAAGAAACTCTGAGGACCGTGGTACTCCTGGCAGTTTCCTGTCTGTGAACATTGTGGAAAATAGCTGTTTACAGCTGTTTCCAACTGCCAAAAAAGCATGCAGCAGCTACATCACCTGCCAACAGTAAAAATGTCACCATGTAATAAATGTCAGAATGTAAATCAGGGACTTAAAATATTTTACAATGGGCAAACACTGACTAAATCATTTATACATAATTATTGTAAAAATGAAGCACTTTTTTATCACATTATTTTTACTGGAGTTCCTCTTTAAGGTCTGAGGCTATATGTGATCTGAAAAAGATAACTGACAATCGATATATTGCCTTGGATGAAAAAGCATAATGTTAGCTCAGAATCACTTTAATTATGTAAAAAATAAATTTAGCAATGGTAATTAAATTATTGCTAAATGCTGATCGGATTACAGGGGTTAACGGCACTGCCTTTCTGAGGGAAATGTACTGTGCTGTAAGCAGTCTGTGGGCGTTTTTCTCTTGTTTTGAACGTCAGTGGTATGAAGGCTATTAACATGTTGCTTGGCTTTTATCACAACATTGTGGATTGTATTAGAGTTGGTGATTCACTAATTAATAGCAGATTTTGTGGTGCCAGTGACTCAGATAAGACTTAGCAAAGCTTTCAACAGCCTTCGCCCCAGTTGTCTTCTCCGATTATTTCTCTTATTGAAGCTTTAAACAAGCTTTCTATTCTTGTCAACAGATCATCACACGATTTCTTATGCTCAAAGTCAGGCTCTAAAAATATTTCTACTCGCTGATCCAAAAGAACACAATTATCCTGCTTATTTAATGGCAATGCGATTTTCACATATTTTCCACATATGCTTTGCATAATAATCTTAGCTTTCTCATATTTATGTATTTTACATCTACTAATATTGAGTGGCCTTTTAAAAGTGTTATTAGTATTAAATTGCTATTTATCAAACATGATAGCAAGAACTATGGAAGCCAGTAGAGTTAAAGCAAATCTGTATCAAAATGTGCTTAAAAAGTAAAAAATAATGTATGATAAAAATCATGTGCTATTATTTTGTTCTCTTTTTGGTTGCCTGTAAGTTTTCTAATTTGAATCACTTTTGAATTTGTTGGTAGACTTGAGAACAACCGTTGGCTCCCCTAAAATATCTGTACTGTTCCCAGTTCACATTTGTACTACTGATCAGTGGTGCTCAGCAGAGCTCGAATATTCGAGTAGCTCGAATATTCGAGCTCTTTTCCAGCTATTCGAGCTCGGTATTCGAGCTCCGAATAGCTGGAGCTATTCGAATGGGCTATCCGAGTACACTCGAATAGCCCATTCACTATTCGAGCTATTCGAGCAACCCGGCGCTATTCGAGCTCGGTACCGAGCTCGAATAGCGTCATAGCCCAGATTGATGTCCTTAGAGCCAATCAGAGGGCTCCCAGGCCCTCTGACGGCAGCCAATCACAGAGGGGGACCCTGGCCAGCCCCTACCCTATAAATAGCGGCCGCCATGTTCCGTTTCTCCATGCTTGCCTGAGACTTGTACAGAGAGAGAGTTGCTCCTTTGTGCTTTGGCTTAGCAAGTGCTCTATTGTGATCATTTACCTAGCGTTTTTGCTCACCTACACCTGCCATATACACCTATATTGTTGTTAGTTAGATAGACATTGTATTTTAGTTAGTAGCTTGTGTGTTACATTAGAGACAGGCAGCTGCTGCAAGCTTACAGGTTTAGGCCTCAGGGGGGCCTTGCCTCTGTGGGCAGCTGTCCTCTGTTTATTTCTCTCATCTATACCAGTATTTCTGCTGTCCTTTACTAATAGTATTGTAGTTATACTGTACTAGGAGTAGGACACTCACTGACTGTCACTGTTTATAGGCTACTAGCTAGCTCCTGCGTGTGTGCACTCACTCACTGTCTGTGTGTACACACACTCTATTTCCTTCTGATTACTGATAGATTATTGTTATTTAGTTGTACTTACTTACTACTTACTCTTACTGTACCCGTAGGGACACTCACTGTCACTGTTCATATAGGCTACTAGCTCCTGCGTGTGCGCACTGCACTCACTGTCTGAGTGTACACACACAACACACACTCTATTCCCTTCTGATCGCTGATTGATTATCGTAATTAGTTAGTTGTACTTACTGTTACTACTTACTCTTACTGTACTAGGAGTATAGGACACTCGGTCACTGTCCATAGGCTACTAGCTCCTGCGTGCGTGCACTCACTGTCTGAGTGTACACACACCCACACTCCATTTCCTTCTGATCGCTGATTGATTATCGTAATTAGTTAGTTCTACTTACTGTTACTACTTACTCTTACTGTACTAGGAGTCTAGGACACTCAGTCACTGTGTTCATAGGCTACTAGCTCCTGCGTGCGGTCACTCACTGTCTGAGTGTACACACACCACCCACACTCTATTTCCTTCTGATCGCTGATTGATTATTGTAATTAGTTAGTTCTACTTACTGTTACTACTTACTCTTACTGTACTAGGAGTCTAGGACACTCAGTCACTGTGTTCATAGGCTACTAGCTCCTGCGTGCGTGCACTCACTGTCTGAGTGTACACACACCCACACTCCATTTCCTTCTGATCGCTGATTGATTATTGTAATTAGTTAGTTCTACTTACTGTTACTAGTTACTCTTACTGTACTAGGAGTCTAGGACACTCAGTCACTGTCCATAGGCTACTAGCTCCTGCGTGCGGTCACTCACTGTCTGAGTGTACACACACCCACACTCCATTTCCTTCTGATCGCTGATTGATTATTGTAATTAGTTAGTTCTACTTACTGTTACTACTTACTCTTACTGTACTAGGAGTCTAGGACACTCAGTCACTGTGTTCATAGGCTACTAGCTCCTGCGTGCGTGCACTCACTGTCTGAGTGTACACACACCCACACTCCATTTCCTTCTGATCGCTGATTGATTATTGTAATTAGTTAGTTCTACTTACTGTTACTACTTACTCTTACTGTACTAGGAGTCTAGGACACTCAGTCACTGTGTTCATAGGCTACTAGCTCCTGCGTGCGTGCACTCACTGTCTGAGTGTACACACACCCACACTCCATTTCCTTCTGATCGCTGATTGATTATTGTAATTAGTTAGTTCTACTTACTGTTACTACTTACTCTTACTGTACTAGGAGTCTAGGACACTCAGTCACTGTGTTCATAGGCTACTAGCTCCTGCGTGCGTGCACTCACTGTCTGAGTGTACACACACAACACACACTCTATTTCCTTCTGATCGCTGATTGATTATCGTAATTAGTTAGTTCTACTTACTGTTACTACTTACTCTTACTGTACTAGGAGTCTAGGACACTCAGTCACTGTCCATAGGCTACTAGCTCCTGCGTGCGTGCACTCACTGTCTGAGTGTACACACACTAAATTTACTTGTGATTACTACTGATTATTGTAACTGCTAGTTGTACTTCCTGACTGTTACTACTTACTTACTGTACTAGGGGACACTCACTCAGTCACCTCACCAACCAACCCACTCCATTAAAGTACCCCACTTTTCAGCCGCCCTTTTAAAAAACTTTTCTCTATACGCCCAAAACATTGAAGATGTCTGGAAGTGGCAGCCAGCGCGGTTTGGGCAAGGGGAAGGGCAGCAAGGGAATCAGGAGGAGAGGGAGCAGCATTGTGGCAAGCCGCGGCCGCGGGCGCGCCACCATGCACAGTTCCGCAGCAGCAGCAGCAGCGTCAGTGGCTAACATTCCTCCCATAGCCACTGGCCGTGGACGCCTTGGGCGCCGCCCAGCAGGAGCATCTGCAACTCACGCTGCAGAGACACAGCAGCAGCAGCGTGTAGCACCTGCTCCCATTTTCCTCCAGCCGGGTCGGAAACGTCCCATTGAGGAAAAGGATGCAGACACTGTGGTGCACTCATGACGGAGGATGAGCAGCCCGCCATCAGCTCTGCATCCGAGGCCTCCACCCTCACCACCACCACCACCCCTGTTCGCAGCAGCCGCCCAGCAGGGTCTGGGGAGGAGGCCAGTTCACCGTCACTCGCCGACCTGTCATTCAGCAGTCTTTTGACCCCAGGCATCATGAGTAAATTGTCTGCTGTTGTTGGCGATCTTGAGGAGGAGATGCTGATGGGCACTTTGGGGGATGAGGGATTGGACAGCAAGACTGTGGCGACAGTCAAGCAGCCCATCCATGCATCAGGAGAGGAGTTTGGGGGGTCCTCATCCCAGCAGGACATGTTTCAGGAGGGGGAGGATGATGATGACCCGGTGACAGACAGAGACTGGGTGCCACCACCTCCAGGGGATGTCGTCCTCAGCAGCTCTGAGGAGGAGGAGGAGGATGCTCTTGTGGGCCTTGCAAGGAGGCGCATCATTGCAAGCATTGGCAGCAGCAGTAGGCAGGTCCCACAGCCTGCTGGTGTCTCAGGCTCAGCAGCAGCAGCAGCAGCATCTGCCAGTACCACCACCAGCCGCACCCAAGCCCCCCAAGCCCCCCCCCCAACCACCACAGGGAGACAGGCAGCAGCGCTTCCATGCCGTAGGGGGATGTTTAAGTCACCAATCTGGCGATATTTCACCATGCCCACTGTGTACAGCAAGTACGCCACTTGCAACCACTGTCAGCGGAAGTTGAGCAGAGGTGCAGACCCCTTAAAGTTCTGCACCAGCTCGCTCATCAACCACCTTGCGGCTAAACATTTCCACCAGCATGAGGAGTTCCAGAGGCTGAAGGCATCTGGTGCTGGCAGTGGCACCACACCCATCACTGCACAGCCTTCAGCAGCAGCAGCAGCAACAGCAGCCACCCGCCCTCCTGCTCCTCCAGCAGCACCAGCAGGAGTGCGGAAACGCACTGCTCCTCCCCCCTCTGCAACTCCTGCCGCCGACACTGAGGCCTGTTCTGGCAGCCAGTCCTCAGTGGCCTCCTCCGCTGTGTCTGCTGATTCCCGTGCCAGCAAAAGGCCACGCCAGAGCCTTTTGAGCGAGTCCTTCCAGGGGGTGGTTAGGGCTCTGCCTCCCAGCAGCCGTCGCGTGCGGCAGCTGAACGGCTTGCTGGCACGGGCCATGTGCTCCCAACTCCTGCCGTACACGCTCGTGCAGGAGGGGAGCGACATTCGTGCGCTGCTTGCTTGCGCAGCCCCAGACTGGCAGCTCCCCAGCAGACACTTCTTTGCCCGCAAGGCCATTCCTGCACTGCACCGCTTTGTGATGGCCAATGTGGAGCGAGGGCTGGAGCACGCGGTTGGTGAAAGGGTCCACGTCACCATGGACTCCTGGAGCAGCCGCTTCGGGACAGGCCGCTACCTGTCCTTCACTGTCCACTGGGTCAGCTTGGTGGAAGGGGGTGAGGATGGGAGAGCAGCAGCGGGCACAGCAGCAGCAGCAACACAGTGGGTGGTGCCACCCCGCAGGGTCAGGGGAACTGCAGCAGGTTCCTCCGATCCTCTGCCATCCTCCGGCACACCTGGCCAAACCCCCCGCCTCAGCAGCAGCGTGAAGGCCCGCCACTGCCAAGCGCTGCTGCACTTGGTCAGCCTTGGGAAGACCAAGCTGACGGCAACCCATGTGTTGGCCAAACTCCAGGAGCAGGAGAGGATTTGGCTGACCCCCAGAGGCCTCAGAGTCGGAGAGGTGGTGGCCGACAATGGGGCCAATCTGGTTGCCGCAATAGACAGGGGAAACCTGACCCACATCCCCTGTCTTGCCCACGTGCTGAACCTGGTGGTGCAGAAGTTCCTGCGCACCTACCAGGGGATGGGCGAACTGCTGGAAACGGCAAGGAATGTTGTGCGTCACTTCCGGCGCTCGGCTGCAGCCTGTGCGAGCCTGGAAGACGTGCAAAAGGAGCTGGATCTGCCACGCCATCGGCTGATCCTTGACGTTCCGACTCGCTGGAACTCCACCCTGGCGATGTTGGAGCGTCTGGTTGAACAGAGGCACGCTGTCAACCAGTACCTTGCCCTGGCCACTGTTTCCGCAGCTCAGAGAAGGGACAAGACCAGCAACATCCCGTCCATCGTCCCCGATGATGACTGGAGGCACATGCAGCAGGTGTGCTTTGTGCTGGCTCCCTTCCTGCAGGCCACAAACATGGTGAGCAGGGACCATGCTATGGTCTGCGAGTGGGTGCCCCTGGTTTCTCTGCTGAACAGGGCCCTCGATGCTTTGCTGGAACAGGGAGCGGCAGCCTTGGACCAGCAGGAGCGGCAACCAGCTGCGCAGTCCACCTCTGAGGGGGAGGAGGAGGAGGACTTGGTGGAGGTCCCTGACCTGGCTGCTGATGAGGGGGATCAGCACAGCGCAGCTGAGTTGGTGCGGGGGTGGAGAGAGGATGAGGCGGCAGAGGAGGAGGATGAGGACAGCACTGACGTCGATGTGCCAGCAGACGTGGCCCGCCTCTTCCCAATGGCAGCGCACATGCTGACGTGCCTGCGCAGGGACCCCAGGGTGATCCAGATGAAGCAGAGGGAGGAGATCTGGATCAGCATGATGTTGGACCCACGCCTCAAGGGGAAGTTGAGCCAGTTCCTGCCGCCTGCAGGAGGAGACCCAGCGCAACAAATAAGGAGCTTGCAGCAGGCCCTTGTTGAGCGCTTGGAGGAAGCCTTCCCCCAGCCTTCCACCCCCACTGTCCAGCAGCCAGCACAGAGGCAGCAGCAGGTGCCTGCATCCAGCAGCAGCAAGCGCCCCACAGACCTGCTGTCTCTCAGCCACGAGCTCTACAGGACTGTAGAGGCTCCGGCAGCAGTGACTAGAGAGGAGATGCATGCAGCAGCATCCTCCTCCGGTCACAGCCAGCGCCTGACCCGCATGGTGGCTGACTACATGGGGTCGTACAGCGGGCTTGACAGCGATGCCCCTGTTGATCCCATGGAGTATTGGGTCAAGCGCATGGAGATCTGGAGCGAGCTGGCGCAGTACGCCCTGGAAGTGCTGTCCTGCCCCCCTTCCAGCGTGCTGTCCGAGCGCTGCTTCAGTGCAGCTGGTGGCGTGGTCACCGAGAAACGCTCACGTCTGTCTCACAAGTCTGTGGACAGACTGACGTTTCTCAAGATGAACCAGGCGTGGGTGGAAGGCGAGTTCCTGGCCCCTGTTGTCGGCGAGAGGGGGACATGAACTGGCTGCCGGAACCATCGTTAATGTGCCTTACCACCCTTTACCACCTCCTGGCTCCTGCTCACTAAGCCAGCCTGGTTCACTTTGACTATTACGTCGCCTGCAGCCACACATTTTACACCTACAGTGGGCTGCTGTGTACTGCCCTTCTGCTGTCTGTCTGTGTTTCCCACTGCCAGGGTACACAGAATTACCTTCTTCTGCTGCCACTCTGCCACCAGCTATTACGTCAAACAATAGCTATATTGGTTGCAAAACCAAAACCAAACAAACCATTAAAAAAAATAAAAGGTTTAATTTTTCGGAGGTGCCCGGGTTGAAAACTGTGTTGTCCCAGTTGTGTATTGGACACAATGTGGGCTGCACGACCGCTGTCTGGGACCTCCTGTTGTGTTTATTTACAGCCCTGGTATCACCGCTAGGTACCAGGGCTATTATGTCACGCTGCCTACCTGCTGCCACACTCACACTGCTCCTCCACACCTCCTCCTGCTGCTGCTGCTGCTGTCTGTCTGTGTTTCCCACTGCCAGGGTACACAGATGATTTACCTTCTGCTGCCACTCTGCCACCAGCTATTACGTCAAACAATAGCTGCTCGCCTACTCCTCCATTCCTCCTCCTGCTGCTGCTGTCTGTCTGTGTTTCCCACTGCCAGGGTACACAGAATTACCTTCTTCTGCTGCCACTCTGCCACCAGCTATTACGTCAAACAATAGCTATATTGGTTGTAAAACCAAAAACCAAAAAACCATTAAAAAAAAAAAAAGGTTTAATTTTTCTGAGGTGCCCGGGTTGAAAACTGTGTTGTCCCAGTTGTGTATTGGACACAATGTGGGCTGCACGACTGCTGTCTGGGACCTCCTGTTGTGTTTATTTACAGCCCTGGTATCACCGCTAGGTACCAGGGCTATTATGTCACGCTGCCTACCTGCTGCCACACTCACACTGCTCCTCCACACCTCCTCCTGCTGCTGCTGCTGCTGTCTGTCTGTGTTTCCCACTGCCAGGGTACACAGATGATTTACCTTCTGCTGCCACTCTGCCACCAGCTATTACGTCAAACAATAGCTGCTCGCCTACTCCTCCATTCCTCCTCCTGCTGCTGCTGTCTGTCTGTGTTTCCCACTGCCAGGGTACACAGAATTACCTTCTTCTGCTGCCACTCTGCCACCAGCTATTACGTCAAACAATAGCTATATTGGTTGTAAAACCAAAAACCATTAAAAAAAAAAAAAGGTTTAATTTTTCTGAGGTGCCCGGGTTGAAAACTGTGTTGTCCCAGTTGTGTATTGGACACAATGTGGGCTGCACGACCGCTGTCTGGGACCTCCTGTTGTGTTTATTTACAGCCCTGGTATCACCGCTAGGTACCAGGGCTATTATGTCACGCTGCCTACCTGCTGCCACACTCACACTGCTCCTCCACACCTCCTCCTGCTGCTGCTGCTGCTGTCTGTCTGTGTTTCCCACTGCCAGGGTACACAGATGATTTACCTTCTGCTGCCACTCTGCCACCAGCTATTACGTCAAACAATAGCTGCTCGCCTACTCCTCCATTCCTCCTCCTGCTGCTGCTGTCTGTCTGTGTTTCCCACTGCCAGGGTACACAGCATTACCTTCTTCTGCTGCCACTCTGCCACCAGCTATTACGTCAAACAATAGCTATATTGGTTGTAAAACCAAAAACCAAAAAACCATTAAAAAAAAAAAAGGTTTAATTTTTCTGAGGTGCCCGGGTTGAAAACTGTGTTGTCCCAGTTGTGTATTGGACACAATGTGGGCTGCACGACCGCTGTCTGGGACCTCCTGTTGTGTTTATTTACAGCCCTGGTATCACCGCTAGGTACCAGGGCTATTATGTCACGGCGAGCTGCCTGCCTCATTGACTGCCTGCTGCCACACACTCATCCTCCTCCTCCTGCTGCTGAATTTACCTCCTGCTGTCTTTGTGTTTCCACTGCCAGGGAGCACATACAATGGCGCTTCCAACATGCGTGCGCCCACCAGCTATTTGTTACGCTCAAAAATAGCTGCATTTCTTTAAAAAAAATTGAAAAGAGAAATACGTGAAGATGATGAAGAAGAAGATGAAAAAGAAGAAGAAGATAAAGAAGAAGAAGATGAAGAAGATGAAGAAGAAGAAGATGAAGAAGAAGATGAAGAAGAAGATGAAAAAGAAGATGAAAAAGAAGAAGAAGATGAAGAAGATGAAGAAGAAGAAGATGAAGAAGAAGAAGATGAAGAAGAAGAAGATGAAGAAGATGAAGAAGAAGAAGATGAAGAAGAAGAAGATGAAGAAGAAGAAGAAGAAGATGAAGAAGATGAAGAAGAAGAAGATGAAGAAGATGAAGAAGAAGAAGATGAAGAAGAAGAAGATGAAGAAGAAGAAGAAGAAGAAGATGTAGAAGAAGAAGATGAAGAAGATGAAGATGAAGAAGAAGATGAAGATGAAGATGAAGAAGAAGATGAAGAAGATGAAGAAGAAGATGATGAAGAAGAAGAAGAAGAAGATGATGATGAAGAAGAAGAAGAAGAAGAAGAAGAAGAAGATATAGAAGAAGAAGATCTAGAAGAAGAAGAAAGATAAAGAAGAAGAAGAACAAGTATATACAGTAACACTACTGAACAAAATTTAGGACACAACTTCTCTTTCCACATTTTTTTTTAAAGGAACATCCCCACATAATCACTTGCTGTTGTTACTTGGAAAAAAAGATGTTTCTTGCATCATTCACCCTCAAAACAAGTGTTGGAAGCTATTTAAGGCCAATTCGAATAGTCAGCTCGAATAGTGAGCTCGAATACCGACTCGAATAGTGAGCTCGAAGTCCGAGGTCGAATCGAATAGTAAAAATTATTCGACTCGAATATTCGACTGACCTCGAATAATTTACTATTCGAATTCGACCAAACTCGAATTTTAAAAAGGGGTATTTGAGCATGATTCTTGAGATAAAACAAGAAATATGACTGGTTGGTATGGGCAGGGCCAGTTCTCTCATGAAGAAAGGTGAAACATTGGCATAAGGCGCAGGGATTTCAGGGGCAGCATGTTTGTACTGTGTGTACCTTCCTGAGGAGGAATGGAGTGGCTGAGGGTGAGCAGTTAGTTTCTCACAGACTCACAGCCAGCCAGTGTGCTATTGTATTTAGCTGCAGCATGTCATGTGAGAACATTAAATGAAGCAGAGTAAATTGTTGGGTGCTGCACTATCATTCCTAATCGGGGGGTGGGGGCGTATCCTCACAAGTATGCCTCAGGCAGCAACAAGTCTAGAACCGGCCCTGTGTATGGGCAACAAACACAAATGTTCCATGCATGGGACCTTGGCTGCAGATTGCCAGTTAAAGTGAACCTGAACTCTGAACTTCCTCTCTGCTCTAAAAGATAAGCAACAGCATAATGACCTTTAAAGAGAACCCGAGGCGGATTTATTAAATCTTAATAGGACACAGAGGCATGTTCTGTTCACAGTGAAATTCCTCTGTGTCCTTCTTCTGCTGCCGCCAGTCCCCCCGAGCTCTGCTGTCCCCCCAATAAATAGCGCCACAAAATATGCTGTTTGCGCAGTGTGAGACTGGGTCAGCATTATGTAAATGCTTTGTCTTACAGCATCAGGTGACAACGCCAGGAGAACTCCTATGGTATCAGCTACATAGCACTGGATAGCACAGAACTTCTATCTATTGGTTCATCAAACAGCTCTCCCGCGTACATCAAAAAAGGGCGTCGGGAAAAAAGGGCGCGTGGTGTAAACGATAAACAGTATTATCATTTATTGAAATATTGTGTAGAATTTCGTTTACAAATAGTGTTTTAAGAATTTATAAATCACTAAATAATGTGTATGAGATCGGCAATTCTTAAAACGTTAATCTTCCCTATTTGTAAACTGAAACTTATATTTACATTTGTTAAAAACCCTCCCTGTACCTATCCCTAACCCCTAGACCCCCTGTTGGTGCCTAAACCTAAGACCCCGCTGTTGGTGCCTAAACCTAAGACCCCCCTGTTGGTGCCTAAACCTAAGACCCCCCTGTTGGTGCCTAAACCTTAGACCCCCCTGTTGGTGCCTAAACCTAAGACCCCCCATGTTGGTGCCTAAACCTAAGACCCCCCAGTTGGTGCCTAAACCTAAGACCCCTCTGTTGGTGCCTAAACCTAAGACCCCCTATGGATAATAATGTTTTACAGACATTAATAAATAAAAAATGTAAAAAAAAAATGTAATTAATTTTTTTGGGTGGATAATAATGTTTTAGAAATGTTTTAGAAATAGTGATTTAGTATCTTTATAAACGTTATTCGTCACGGGCTCATTTTGTAAAGTTAAATCATCACAAACATAGTTATAAATCCTTAAAAATCTCCGGGCGCCGTTTGTTAAAAAGTTAATAATCTCCGGCGCCTTTTTTTCCCTGTTCGGCGCCCATTAAACGATATTTATAATGGGAGTGAATGGGGCGCCCTTTTTGTCCACTTGTCTCATGCGCCCAAATCTCCTGCTTCTGCTCTCCCTACCACTGACTCAAGGCAGACTGTAAAATGGCTGCCGGGATTGTTTTTAAATTGGGAAGGGGGGGGGGGGGTAACCATGCTTAATTGGCTGTACTGTACCATTTGACTTAAAGGATAACTGAGGTGACGTGATGTAAAAAAAATGTTGTACCTACTTTCCCCCTTACAGCTATCCTGACGCAGACTGTGTCCTATGTTTGCCCCCGAACGCCTCCTTTTTTTTCCTTATAAATTGGGCTGGACTAGGCCCTGACCACCCACTGGGTCAGGACCTTTGACCTGGATCCATTAATCCCCTGTAATCCTTGCGCATGCACAATTCCTCAGGTAATGCTGGGCACATGCGTTCTTTGAATACTCCACAGTCAAGTCAGCACCATCCGTGATAATAAAGCTCTTTATTGATTAAAAAGCAGCATGACAGTCATTATCATCAGCAACAGCAGCGCAGACCTTTCTCAAGATGCACAGATTAATGTCACCTTTAATCTGTGAGATTAATCTGTGCAGCTTGAGAAAGGTCTGTTGACCAAAACAGCGCTGCTGTCGCTGATGATGATGACTGTCATGCTGCTGTTTAATCAATAAAGAGCTTTACTATTACGGATGGTGCTGACTTGACTGTGGAGGAGTCGTTGGAGTGTCTGGAGTGCAGAGACACTGCAAGTCATAGCACATCACCTTTTCTCTCCTTGGGTGCTTGCTACACACTGATTTTCTGCGTTCTTTGAATACACATTATGCTGTGGCCCGCCTACTCAGTGGGTCCAGCTGCGTGTACAAGTAAGTGCGTCCAGACATGAACCAATGCCAGTGATGTCAACTCACGTGTCATGCTCAGGATACCATCAGGAGCGGCGACGCAGCATCCTGTGTATTCAAAGAGCACATCAGCGAAACAATGCATGCAGTTGATAACTGGATCCAGGTCAAAGGTTCCAAACCAGCAGGGGTTTAGGACCTTGTCCAGCCCCACTAACAGTCCTCGTCATAGGCTTTATCACCTCAACTGCTTGCGATTCCATTGAGAAGGTCTTTAAATTGATCTGCAACGCAGCATTTCTTCTCTGCTCTAAAAAATTATTTACAGCATAAGACCTACTACTAGAAAAAAAACAGCAGAACAGCATTCAAAAAGTTAAACACTGTTCTTTCGTCTTCAGTGGAAAGCTTATATGGGATGCCAAGGATGTAATTACTTTTGTATACATTTCCTTATCAGCCACAATTAGTTAACATTCTTAGTAGTACTCACTCATCTGTATGCTTATAAAAGGTGAAAAAGGGTGAAACGCTCACTAGATAAAAATAAAATAATACCACTACTAATTAAACAGTAGTAATAAATCATACTGTACGTACTGTTTGTAGTTACAGAATTTAACAAATTGTTAGCAAGTAGAAATATCTGAACATAGTATTTATGTGTACTTACCGAAACTTGTCCATTAATTATGACCTCCTCTGAAAATCGAACTTTCACTGGATTGGACTTCAACCTTGCTTTCTTGGCAGCACTAATAAATGCTGATTTGGGGGACTGAAGAAAAGAAAAGATCCAACATAAATTATTGATATCAAAAATTATAATGTATTGCATTATTAAAAACTAAAAATTAATATTTACTGGAATTGGGCTTAAAAAATAAATAAATAAATAAAAATCTACGGAAAAAAGGTAATGTTCTAAAAACACCATATCTTTCGAAATATAAGATGCTCCATGACTATAAGACACACCAAGGTTTAGAGGGTAAAAATGAGAGAAAAAAAATACTAAACCTGGTGTGTCTTGTGGACTTTATGGGTCTTATGGGCCTGTAGTACAGGGATGTCTTATGGACCTTCCTCTCCCTAGCCTGGGGCCCCATCATGAAAGGGTCATAAAATAAGTGTGGACATCATAATCTTCACACCCATAACAAGTGTAGCCACGAAAACACCTCATCTGAAGGATAGACCCCTTTATCAATGGGAATGAAGAAGTAGTTGGGGCCCAGAGCTGTCACAGGGACTGCTCTCCTGTAGTTAGGCCTTGGATTGTTTGCCCAGTGATTTTAGTCTTGTCCAGGCACAGGTTGCCATATTGTGTACAAGCCTGTCAATGCTATAACTAACGTGCGCAGCTCTGTGCTGTACAGTCCTTCTGAAAAAAAACAGTGACAGATCATTTGCTTGCAAAGTTCTGGTTCAGAATTTGTACAGTATTTTAGTCACATTTTCTGCTCATCACTTTAGGAGCTAGAAGGGCAGATAGCTGTCATTTATAGCTCAATAAAACTTATAAGCACCGGGTCTCCCCTGCCTTACAATCACTACACAAAGCTCCCATATTCTCTTTACTAATTATTTATGATGAGGGAATCACCTTCACTGCTGCATGCCTGCTGTGGCTTTTCCCCAGCCATTCCGGATCATTCATAAACAGCAGCATGGTTCATCAGCGTAAATAATAAATAAAGGGAGACCTGGTAGCAGGTAATGCCTGCAGGAAATTTGTATATTGTCCTTAACTGGTTCGTGTTCCAAGGTTTTTACCCCTTAAAGGGAACCAGTGATGAAAATAAACTAACGAGGTAAACAATTGGATCTGTCCTTCTACTCCTAAAATGACTCTTTTAGATATCTCAAGGTTTTATTTTATATATAAACATTTACAAAGCAGATTTAATGTTTCATAGTCTTTGGTCAATGGCCGTGTCTCAAGAGTCCCAGAGTAAAAATACGTGATCTATTGACTTTTTTATATTTTCCCCTCACAGCCTGCTTAGGAAAGTGTTTTTATAGCTGTAATTTGTTATCAGTGTGCCGACTGAGTCCTGACTGGAGAAAAACTGTCAGTTCCATAGCTAATTATAAACTCTTTCAGGCAGGGAAAAACGAAAAGGAGCACAACATAAGTGTCTGTGTGCTTGCCACTGTATATACACATGTCTACCATGTCACATGTCATCTCTGGTTCACTTTAAAGAGAACCAGAGAAGAAGCACCCTCCTGTATTTTACCATATATATCAATGGGAACATGACAGTAAACACCTTCTCTGCTCTCTGTTTCATTCTTCTCTGCTAAATCTGCCTGTTATCAGCTCTGATAAGAATCCCCGACTGAGCATTCAGTCTAGCTTTCACCGGAATGATTATAGCTGAGTCAGTCTTCTGTGATGTCTTTTCAAGCCCAAGCCTGCCCCCTTGTGGCTCTGCTTTGCTGCTTTGAGGATAAATAGCAGGAAATCAGAGCCACAAGGGGGCAGACTTTGGCTTGAAAAGACATCACAGAAGATTGACTCAGCTATAATCATTCCGGCAAAGCTAGACTGAATGCTCAGTCAGGGAATCTTATCAGGGATGATAACAGGCAGATTTAGTAGAGAAGAATGAAACAAAGAGCAGAGTAGGTGTTTACTGTCATGTTCCTATTGATATATATGGTAAAATACATGAGGGTGCTTCATCTCTGGTTCTCTTTAAAGGGAAGGTTCAGGGACTATCTGAAAAAAATAAAAATCCCCATCCACTTACCTGGGGCTTCCTCCAGCCCGTGGCAGGCAGGAGGTGCCCTCGGCGCCGCTCCGCAGGCTCCCGGTGGTCTCCGGTGGCGCGCCCGACCTGGCCAGGCCGGCGGCCAGGTCGGGCTCTTCTGCGCTCCAAGGCCCGGCACTTCTGCGTCCCACGCCGGCGCGCTGACGTCATCGGACGTCCTCCGGGCTGTACTGCGCAGGCGCAGAACTACTGCGCCTGCGCAGTACAGCCCGGAGGACGTCCGATGACGTCAGAGCGCCGGCGTGGGACGCAGAAGTGCCGGGCCTTGGAGCGCAGAAGAGCCCGACCTGGCCGCCGCCCTGGCCAGGTCGGGCGCGCCACCGGAGACCACCGGGAGCCTGCGGAGCGGCGCTGAGGGCACCTCCTGCCTGCCACGGGCTGGAGGAAGCCCCAGGTAAGTGGATGGGGATTTTTATTTTTTCAGATAGTCCCTGAACCTTCCCTTTAAGGTTCCTGACATTTTTGACACTTTAGCTGTGTTGTTTTGATACAGCTGTAACTTTTTAATTACTTATGTCATCTTAGTGATATATATCTTGTTTTTTCCAGTACAATTTACACTTTCTTTAGGTAATATTTTTTCCCAAATCTATTTTATTTTATAGTCATTTTATGGGGAAAAATTAGGCATAAATGCAGACAATACCCATTTTTTCATTTTTCACCCTTCCTAATTTTCACATGACACCATGTCCCACAATTACAGCGATACCCCATATGCCACATTTTACTTCTAGCTGAGCATGTGGCGGACCGTTATCCCCAGCCTTGGCGTCCGCGATGATCGAATGCGTTCGCTAGGGTGACAGTTCAGGGGCCATAGAGCTGTACAGATGCATCACTAGGCAATGGCAGATCAATACATCTGTAGAGCATCAGGGCCCGAATATTTCGCCCTAGCGATTGCATCCAATCACGCTACAGGTGGCAGTCATTAAAAGTTTAAAAACAGGTATAGGTTTTGCAGGGGTTAATAGGCTAGGCTGTGGTAAATGATTAAATGGGGATAGTAAACAAAAAGTTTATTTTATTGGGACCATGTCACTTTACATTTTTTTTTCAACTTTTACAACTTTTTGTTTCTTAACTTTATTGAATAATTGTTGCCATTAGCTAGCAACAATCATTCATAAGACTGTGTACGGTCACGTGAACACATGGGAGTGCACACGGGCACGCGCGGCAGCAGACAGCTGTTTTTAATGCAGGACGTAGATTCTACGTCCTGGAACATACAGCAGCACTAATTAGGACGTAGAATCAATGTCCTGGAACTACAAGAGGTTAAACTCTGGTGTTTGTAAATTAAAAAGTTTAGCTGGGCTTTAATCACACACAGACTTTACTTATCTGTTGCCTAAAACCATATTTTGGAGTCCTGTTTAGTGACATAGTGGCAGTGATCTCAGCAGTCAGCACACACATGCTAAGCTCTCTGCAGAAAAACATATATAATACAATGGGGCACAATGGGGCAGTGCCATAACTGTAAATCATGGGCACCCTGCAAAACTTTGAAGGGACCCCCCAATGTTCACACCCCTTCTTTCGCTAACCCCTTCTGACCCTCACAGCCTGTGGGCCCATCAAGAAGTGTGGACATCAGTATAGCCGCAAAAACACCTGATCTGAGGAAGTGAAGTAGTAATTAGGGCCCACTTACAGCTCTGGGCCCCTCTGCAATCGCAGGGGCTGCTCCCCTGTAGTCACACCCCTGCAATAAGGGGGAGGGGGTATCTTCCCACTGCCGAAAATAAAATAGTATTTAAAGAACCCAACTACAGCAGGGCATTAGGGATTTCTACACAAACATCAGACGATATTCCCAAATGATCATTGGGAGCATCATAGTAAATGTCTTCTGTACAGTCTGCTAGTTTTTTGGGTGCTGAGGAGTGCAAGCAGCTCGGCAATGCCCCATAACCTCTGATTATGTCATTTTTCATTGCATGCTTAGTTTATGCTGACTGGCTTGTTTTACATTTCAGAACAATTATGCATATGCGGCTATACTGATGTCCACACTTGTTGCTGGGCCCGCAGGACGTGAGTATCAGAAGGGGCCTTAAAAGCAATGACCGTTTGTGGCTGTACTTACTGGGTATGGCTGCACAACCGTGAGGAGAATGGATTCCTTGCAGCTTCTGTAGGAAAAAAAGGCATTCAAATTGTAAAATGCTCTACTGAACACAGACAATATTAAATGCAGAAAGTGACTCAGGCATGAGTGGGTGTTGGGTAATAATAAGGACATTGATGATGTATAGTTATTTATACATATGGACACAGTTATTTGGTAAGTAGTTGGAGAAAAGTTCCATTGCTAGCACTTCTACATTCTGCACATACAGTACAATTCTCATTGTCACAATTTGCTGCACAAATTTCTAAAACCAGTCATGTAGAGCAAATCTGAAGCGAAAATAAACTTATGATATAATTTATTGTATGTGTCATACAGCTAAGAAATAGAACATTAGTAGAAAAGAGTCTCATATTATTTTCCAGCACAGGAAGAGTTAAAAACAAACTTCAGTTTTTATCTATGCAAAAGAGCTTCTCTGAGCTCTTTCACCTACTGGGTCAAATACAGTACTGTTTTCTGGAGCACTAATACGTCAAAGAAGCAATGAGAGACCGCTTGACAGGGCCGGTTTAAGCAACAATGGGGCCCTAGGGCAAAATAAACCTGGGGGGGCCCTCCAACATATACCCCGGAACAAAAATCAGCATTAGGGTACCTTTTTTGCAGCTGGTATAGTCAGGGTGTGAAGTCCCAATCGGTCGGAGCTCCACATTCTGGCTATCCCAGCCTGCATGGGGGACAAGGGGTTAAAAAGTTTCAGGAGGGGGGACCCCACATAAGTTTAAAAAAAAAAATTCCCACACTCTAAACATAAAAAAAAAAAATGGGAAAATAGGAAAAAATGCCAGGGATCTTCATACAGCCATATTGCGGCTGTATAGCGATCCCTGGCCAAAGCGCTGCGGCTGCGTATAGACCCCCTGGAAACCCCGTCGGGAAATTTATTGCGCTTTCGTTTGATGCATGTAAAATTACACTACCGTTAGGTTTGCTACTAAAAGTGACATTTACCGCATTTAAAAGTATACTTTTTTCCTTCGAAACTTTAACATCGATTTTCTCAAAAACTATAAGGGCTTTTTGAAAAATTGTTTTTTCCTCTTATTCCTAATGATCTCCTTAACATATACTGCAAATTTAGGGTTTCTAGCATTTAAGGAAAATTTGCTATTAACCATTAAAGTTTTTAAATGTGTATTTTTTTTCCTTTGAAACTTTAAAATCAATTTTCTCAAAAACTATAAGGCCGATTTGAACATTTTTTTTCCTCTTGTAGCCACTGGGGGCCCCTACAAGCACTGGGGCCCTGGGGCAGCTGCCTCCTTTGCCTCTATGGTAGCGTCGGCCCTGCCGCTTGAGGGAAGGTTTTACTGCAGAAAAATTCAAAGGGTCATTATTTCCGCTTTGTTTTATAGTTTAAAAGACGAAATGTGCTTTTAAAACTGCAACTGTGACAGAATGATGCAATGTTATTAAAAAAAGCTATATAACTGAAAATAAAAACATGAGACTTTTCTATTCCTTATCCGTACTACACATCCAATGTATTATATCATACTTTTTTTCCGCTTCAGGCTTTAAGTAAACATATTGCTTTCATGGTATAAAATACAAGTGTGTAGGCAGAATCTTGTCCCTATTTGTGTTGGTCCCCATCAGTTTTTTCCTTTACCTTCCCAAGCAGTTTATCATCATTCCCCTCATCACCACCCCACACATTTCTCATAAACTGAAACAAACAAAAATGCTGTACAACCATATTGTGTTTCTTTGTTAAGCAGATAAACAAACATAGACAAGCACTTCAAGCACTCCAGATGGAAACAGCAGTCCCTGTCTCTAATCATCATTAATAAGAGCACAGGTATTTGGCACATGAAATTGCAATAGCACGTTTAAGCCATGGGGGGCACTTACAAGCATCTTGTGTATTACCCGTGGTCTTACCATTAGCATCCTTAGTAACAAGACATGCATTCCAGATGATAAGCATGTCAGGAAATAGCAGTGCTGCCAGATCACTCCTAGAATGGATGTCAGCCCTGCCACAGCCAGCTTCAGAATCCAAATGAACACTACAAATATTGCTAATTCCGGTACATGCTTATGAATCGGACATCTACATACCGATTAGGTACTAAGAGTCATTCAAACAAACCCTTTTAGCAGGCACTTTTTGGTTGACTCTGGTACCAGATCTGTCTTTTTTGAAAAGCATTCTCCGTAATTAGAAATAGTTGAAGTTTTTATTTTAGCAAACAAGGAATGTAAAAGCAGACTTATCAGCACAGTACTGTAGTACTTATGCATATTACACAACCAGGTCCATCATATTACTCCCCAACACCATCTTTGTATCCTAGAGCTGTACTGAGGGCTCATCGTGGCTTGGATGAGTCAAGAAAAATCTAACAGTCTCTGCATAATGTAATTCTTTACATTCTCAGGACAGTAGTGAATGATCAAAAACTGTTGTAATTCACAATTATTTTTCTTTGATTAACATAGACCTAAACAGCCTTCATTCCATGAACAGTTGTTTGCTCAGGTATTATTGCCTGTTGTAATAATGTTGTTTATGACTAACTTAAACTGCTATTCGCTGCAAAGGAGTCTACACAGATGTGTTACGTGGAACTTATGCCTGTGAACTCCGATACAATCTGACAATTCCAACCTTTTTGGTTGTTGCCTACGTTTGCTCTCTTCCGCTATGAGCTACTCCAGTAACCTGAGAGCTGGGCGAAGCTAGGGCGAGAAGGGGCGTGACCGGGTGGGCTCTGAGCTGGACTGTCCAGAGACAATAGGGTCGCCAGGTGTGAAGTAAAGGTGGAGTGTCCTGGCCTGAGGCCAGGACACTATAAGACCAGGGGGCTGGCCATTCAGCCTCCCTTCTTGGATCGTGTGGATACAGCAAACTTCGCTGGAGCTCAGGCTGGGGTAAGTGGAGTTTCTTTTCTTACTAGGCCTTAGCCAGAAGTCCCTCCCCAGCATCGCCCAGCATCAGGCCCACTCTACAGCAGTCTTTTCCCCGGTGGTTAGCTGCAGCCCCTGTAAGCCCCATCCATCCAGCAGACTCATCCCGGCTGCCCCTACCCGGCCAAACCTCATCACATCCCGGTGGCCCAGCTCACCCAGCGCTGAGTAGCAGCTGCAGGCAACCAATTCCCTACCTCTCCTTACGTCTCTCCCCAAGGCGATTCTGGGCACACCAGGCTCCCTTCCCCCCCCCCCCCCCAACCCGCTGGTGCCATCCATCCATCCCACACAGCACAGCAGCCCCCTCGCAGCACTCCAGGGCCTAGTCAGCACCCTCCAAGTGCCCCAGGTGGCCGCTGGCTAGCATCCCACCCATCTCACCCCCACAAGCCTTCCCACCCCAGCCCACACTCCTCAATCCCGAGCAGCTGCAGGGGCGAACAGCCATGGATGCCCCCATGCAGGAGCTCTGGGACCGGGTGCGGGCATTGCCCGGGGAGCAGGGGATGCTGTGGCTTCAGGCCCAGCTAACTAACCTGGCGGGGGCCCCGCAGCCCGGGGGCACGAGGAGAAGAAGGCCTCCGGTCCGCTTCAGCCCCGCAGGCTCACCAGCCAGGAGTAGGAGGCGGGGGGAGGAAGGTCCCATCTCTGCAGAGGTCGGCGCGGGGGGCGGCGGGGCACGGTCCCAAGCTGCAAGCCGGCAGGGGAGACCAGCGGCGGCGGTTAGTGGGGGGAGGGGGGAAGCAGGTCCCATCGCGGCGGAGGCCAGCGCGGGGAACACTGGGGCCCAGGAAGCGGCGGCGGTTTGCGGGGAGCGCAGTGGGCAGGCGGAGGGGGACTGGAGTCCGGAGAATCACGCGCCCGGACGGCAGCAGGCAGCAGGCCCACGCCCTCTCCCTCGAGGCCCAACCCAAAATGGCCGCCATCAGGAGCCCCCGCAAGATGGCCGCAGCCCGGGACTCCACAAAGATGGCCGCCGTCCTGGCTCCCGGAGCCCACAGCAAAATGGCCGCCGCCGGGACAATGCGGGCAGGAGCCCCTGCCAGCACATCCAGAGTGGAGGGGATCACGGCGGTGGGGCCAGGGGGGGCCCGGCATCAACCCCCACAGCGCGGCGCCCACGCTCCCCATCCAGACACCAACCTAGCACCCCCACCCATAGGCCGCACAGACATGGCCACCGAAGGGGACCCAGCCCAGCCCCGAGCCTCCAGGCACCGGGGCAAGTGAAGGGCTCACCACAGAGCCCCAGCATGGTCCCTGGGGCTTGTGGGGGGAGGCAGGAGCCGCAGACAGAAGGGGCCCCAGGAGGACGGAAGGTCACAGGGCAGCGCAGGGGGGGGGGCCGCAAGCCTGGGGGGAGGAGAGCAGCGGGCAGGGGGGCTGCAAGAAGCCGGGGTTGGGGGCAGGCGGCAGCACAGAGGCCCAGCGGGGGGGAAGGGGGCAGAGGCAGGCAGCAACAGCCAGAGGAAGCCGCAGAGGTGAGTTCGTCGGAAGAGGGGGGGGAGAGCGGGGGGGATCAGGAGGAGGAACAGGGCCAATACGGGGGCCAACAAGAGGGCGGATGGGGATACCAGGAAGGCGCGTGGGAAACGATGGGGGATCAGGCGCAAGACCGGGCCAGCAGCAGCGCCGAAGGACGGGAGCAGCAAGGCGCGCGGCAGCGGTATAACTGGGCAGAAGGGGTCGCCTCTTTGTTATTACCTCCGCAGGTCGCCCATCACGGCTCCGGGGAGCAAGTAGCTCAGGGGCCACATCGAAGGGATGGACCAGCGACACTCCAGGAAGCGGAGAACCAAGCAGGTGAGACTAACAGAACGACTGACAATGAAATGCATGCTTCTACAACTACTAAGGGTGATTCTCATGAGGGGGACCAGCGGTCTTTACTGCTGGAAATTCTAAAGGCCATTAGGGCAAATAATACCACTCAGCAGGTGGGGGCCTGGGGTGGGGGTGAGGAAACAAGGCCCGCGAAACAGGCGGAGGTGTGCGGCTCGGTTCCAGAGGTTGGGATCGATCAACCACAGGCCGCCGCAGCCCCAGAGGTGGCAGCGACCGAGAAGCCCGAGCGGGCACCCCGTCTAGCCGATTCGGCTAAGAGCAGCACCTACATCTGTTTTGCGGGCCCCTTAGGTTTCCACGTGTCAGAAGAAACAAAGGAAAAAATTTGGAAGGGTCAGTACATTGACATTTTCACGGTGCTCCCCCTGGATAACTTTAACATAGACAAATGGGAAAAGGGCAAGGAGCACCGCAAGGAGGAGGACGACATAAGGAGGATGTATAGGTTGATACCCAGGACATTCCCCAACTGGTCCAGGGCGTTCCACATATTCGCCAGCATAGTGGGGGAAAAGACACCAGAACAATGCGCAGCAATGTTCTGTTACCTAGACGGCATCAGAGAGGCATACCATAAATACGGGGGGAAGGCCTGGCTGATATACGATGAGCAGTTTCGCCAAAGGATGTCAGCCAGGTCATCTTTGACGTGGGAACACAGGGACATCATGCTATGGATGTCGCTGAGTAGCCCCGCCAAACCAGAATACGGGGGCGGGTACAAAGGGGGCCAGAACACCCCCTTTCACGCGGGTGCCGGCGGGGCGGATGCCTCGCTGGCCCAGCAAAGAAAAGGCTTATGCTGGAACTACAACAATGACACCTGCAAACGGGGAACCACATGCAGGTACAAGCACGATTGCGCAGTCTGTGGGGCCAGCGGGCACCCAGGGGCAAAATGTTACAAGAGAAGCAGAAATGCGCAGGGAGTCAAGAAAGAGCAAGGATCTGGAAAAGGGAATCACGCCAGTTAACGTTGGGGCGATGGCCCCATGGCTAGATAGGTACCCCAATAGGGAACAGGCCGACCTTCTAGCATATGGCTTTCGGGAGGGGTTTAGAATACCATGCGAAACGGCCTACCCAAATGACAGGTGCAAAAATTTAAAATCCGCTTACCAATTCCCAGAAGTAGTGGCGCAAAAACTGGATAAGGAAATAACCATGGAAAGGATGGCAGGTCCTTTTCAACACCCACCCATTCCCAATCTACACATATCACCCCTAGGCGTGGTCCCCAAGAAAGAGGCGGGTAAATATCGCCTCATCCACCACCTATCGCACCCACGGGGCACGTCGGTAAACGACGGGATCGACCCAGACTTAGCAGCGGTACACTATGCATCCTTTGACAGGGCAACAGCCCTGGTGAGAGGAAAAGGCCAAGGGGCACTTATGGGCAAGGTAGATATAGAATCGGCTTTTCGCTTGCTGCCGGTGCACAGGGATAGCTTGCACCTGTTGGGGTGCAAGTTTGAGGGAAGATATTATGTCGACCGATGCTTGCCCATGGGTTGCTCAATATCATGCGCGTATTTCGAAGCCTTTAGCACATTCCTAGAATGGGTAGTAAAGAGCGAGAGCGGCTCCAAAGGCATAGTTCATTACTTGGACGACTTCCTTTGCGTGGGCCCGGCCGGGTCGGGCGAGTGCAGGCAGCTGATGCGCACGCTTGTAGACACATTTGACTTATTCGGGGTACCATTAGCGGCTGAGAAAACCGAGGGCCCAACGAGGCAGATCAAGTTTCTGGGGATAGAGATAGACTCAGAGGCGATGGAATTTAGACTACCTGAGGACAAGGTGAGTGACCTCAGGCTTGAAGTGGGTAAATCCCTGGCAGCCAGGAAAAGGACGCTGCGCGAAATACAGTCACTACTGGGTAAACTGAACTTTGCATGCAGGGTCATGCCAATGGGCAGGATCTTCTGCAGGCGCCTAGCCTTTCTGACGAAAGGAATACAGCAGCCCCACCACTTCATCAGGCTAAACCGGGAGACAAAAGATGACTTAAGGGTCTGGGAGTCGTTCCTGGCAGATTATAATGGGAGAACACTGTGGCCCCAAGAGTGGCGCACGAACGAGGAGCTGCAGCTCTTCACCGACGCTGCGGGGTCCACAGGCTTTGGAGCCTATTTCAAAGGACGGTGGGTGAGCGGCAGGTGGCCACACCCATGGCTCCGATCACCACTGGGGAAGAACCTGGCCTTTCTAGAATTCTTCCCGCTGGTAGTAGCACTGTTGGTCTGGGGACACGAGCTAGCCAACAGAGCAGTCCGATTTCGCACGGACAACATGGCAGTAGTCGCAGCAGTAAATAGTCTGACTTCATCATCACCCCCAGTTGTGAGTCTCATCAGGCAGTTTGTACTAAAGTGTCTGCAGCATAACATTAGCTTTAGGGCAGTACACATCCCCGGTAAGGAGAACGGGATAGCTGACGCACTGTCTCGTTTTCAGCTGGACCGTTTTCGGAAGTTGGCCCCAGAGGCGGACGAGAGGCCCACACAGACTCCACCAGGCCTATGGGACACAGTCTCGACAGACTGGCGAGTTGGGTGAGACAGTCCATCTCACCAACCACTTGGAGGGCTTACAACAGGGTATGGAATAGGTGGACGGACTTAGAAATCAGGCGCCCAACGGGGAATCCCGAAGAAAAAAGGAGCCTTATGCTCCATTTCCTAGACAACATATGTGCCACGGCTACGTCACCCTCCGCAGTGGACAAGGCCATGGCGGCATTGGCGTTCCTGTTTAAGTTAAGGGGGGAGGAGGATTTAACCAAGGTCTTCATGGTTCGCCAGGTGGTCAAGGGTGTTAGACGTAGGGGTAAGAAGGAGTTGGGAGGGGATTGCCGAAGGCCCATCACGCTGGCATTGCTGATCGAACTACTGAACGCACTGGAGGTACATTGCCGCAGTGCACACGAAATTCGGCTGTTCCAGCTGGCTTTTGCGTTAGCTTTCCATGGAGCTTTAAGGGTGGGGGAGCTGGTAGGCCCCAATAGAAATAGCGGGGGGGGGGATACAGCGAAAGGATATCTCGATAGCCCACGGCAGCTTATGGGTGCACATTCCCAGGTCAAAAACGGACCAGAGGGCCAAAGGAGTAACCCTTAGGCTCAGGGAGATGGCCGGGAGCAGGGCTTGCCCGGTACAACTGTACACAAGTTTTATGCAGGGGCAGTCTGACCGAACCGGTCCGCTCCTGCGGCACGAGGACGGAACTACGCTGTCCAGATTTCAGTTCGTAAAAAATTGTTTTCTTTTTCGTACTGTAGCATGTTATAATGACTATCATCCCTCACAGGCCGACGAAAATGTATAGTGTGGATAATGGGGCATTCATACATAGTGCGGGCTGAGCGACGAGCGGCAAAGCGAGACAGAGACCGTCACCTCGGGCAGGTAAGCGACAACGTGGAGGTTCACTGGCTGGGCCAGGGAGGTCTGACAGTCGTGAGGCTGGCCCAAAAATTTTTTAAGTTAGTGAAAGCAAGGCGGTCCCCCGACGTGCTAATGGTCCATATAGGGGGTAACGACGTCGGGCATATGCAGCAGCATCTACTGATGCAGGAGCTAATATCACTATTCACGCGGATGTGGTCACTCTGCCCCCATATGACCATAGTGTGGTCGGAAATCATCCCCAGGCTAACTTGGCGCCCGCGCAAGCCCGAGCAGGTCCTAAATCAGTCTCGGGCAAAAATCAATAGAGCCATTTCGAAATTTATGTTCAGGTCTGGGGGGGTAGCGGTACGTCACACGCTGCTCGAAAGGCCGGCAGGGCACCTGGAGAGGGACGGCGTGCACTTAAATGATCTGGGCAACACCATCTTCTTATATGGCCTGAGAGAGGCTCTCGAGGCAGCGCTCTGCGTATGGGCGGGCATTCGCCCTTGAGAGGGCAAGGACGAATGCTGTGGCGGGTCCTTGGCAATGCCGTATCTTTGGACATCGAGAAAGTATTCACCACTGAGCTGGCATAACCAATGAATGAGTCGAAAGAGGATCCCATAATGAAATATCATGATAATGGATAATGCATAATGGAGTGAGGAGTGGTGGTGTAATGTGATAATGTAAGCCGAAGGCTAGTGGCCAGCACGCAAGGGCATTGTCAAGGGACCTGCAGAGCGCTCAAGCGCCCCGCCATCTGTTAATGGAAATATGATTGTTGTTGTAAGATGTGTTTCTTGTCCCTCCCCCTTTTTAATCATCTTTTTATTTCAATGTTTCGCTGTCACAGCTCAACTAATGTTTAATGTTAACACTGTAATAAAGCTGTGGCCTTATAACTCCAATTGGGTGTCATAGCTTATGTTACGGTAATTCAGAAGGTCGGCTCAATTAGGGCCCTACCCTGGTCAAGTAACCTGAGAGCTGGGCGAAGCTAGGGCGAGAAGGGGCGTGACCGGGTGGGCTCTGAGCTGGACTGTCCAGAGACAATAGGGTCGCCAGGTGTGAAGTAAAGGTGGAGTGTCCTGGCCTGAGGCCAGGACACTATAAGACCAGGGGGCTGGCCATTCAGCCTCCCTTCTTGGATCGTGTGGATACAGCAAACTTCTCCCACCCACCCGCCCATTGCCGCTTGCTCGTCGGTAGCAAGTGGCAGGAGGGGTGTTGGGAACACCCCATAACAATGCAAACTTGTTGTATCCCTACAGACTTCGTCGCAGCCGAGGGCGGGTCCTTGGCAATGCCGTATCTTTGGACATCGAGAAAGTATTCACCACTGAGCTGGCATAACCAATGAATGAGTCGAAAGAGGATCCCATAATGAAATATCATGATAATGGATAATGCATAATGGAGTGAGGAGTGGTGGTGTAATGTGATAATGTAAGCCGAAGGCTAGTGGCCAGCACGCAAGGGCATTGTCAAGGGACCTGCAGAGCGCTCAAGCGCCCCGCCATCTGTTAATGGAAATATGATTGTTGTTGTAAGATGTGTTTCTTGTCCCTCCCCCTTTTTAATCATCTTTTTATTTCAATGTTTCGCTGTCACAGCTCAACTAATGTTTAATGTTAACACTGTAATAAAGCTGTGGCCTTATAACTCCAATTGGGTGTCATAGCTTATGTTACGGTAATTCAGAAGGTCGGCTCAATTAGGGCCCTACCCTGGTCATATTTGGATACGATACACTGTATGTTATAGTCTACTTTGCAGATGTGCCAATAAACATGTTCAAAAAATAATTACACTATTCAAAACACGTAAAGTGGTGATCATTACAGCCACTAATGAATAAAGGAAATCAGATTTCAACAGCTCTAGATGGGCCTCAGTATCCAGGGACTGAAGATCAATTGCGTTTTCTTCATCCCCTATTCCTACAACACTGCTACTGGAGTAAAGCTCAGTTCACATTGTACAAAAAAAAAAGTTGTGCAACGAAATGGAATGGATCCCAATGAATCCGTTCACATCGGTCCATTTGTGACAGATCTGTTTGGTCTGTCCCAGCAAATGGAACACAAGTATAAGTTGTCTGTGATAATTCCGGATCGATAGGTCTGTCGAATGTGTCGCAGGTATACCGAACAGGTGTCGATGGGTGACGGAACAGAACACATGGATGAAAAACGGATGCGTTTGAAACTGAAAATGGATTCGTTTTTGACCCGTGCAGTGTGAACTGAGCCTAAAGGGGACTGAGCTATCCTCATCACTGTGGGTTACTTTGGGATTACTGCAGTTACCACCCCCATGCACACCTCTAGAAGGGAACACTACAATGGCCCTCTCATACAGTAGCACAGTGCTTATCACTTCATCTGTCCTGTCAGGGCCAAAGATAGACCATGAGTGGGAGGAGTGGTGTATGGGGCCCAGGGGATTCTGGGGCCCCGCCAGGGGGGTCCTACCATGAAGCACATGAAGGCACTTATCAGACGCTTGACTAGAGTTGCAAGTTCTGAGGGGGGTGCTTGCTGGTATAATGCTGAAAGTCATTAAATAGCAGCACTAGCTTTCGTCTGTCATGCAGACCTTCCTGACACTTCCTGGAGTGCAGCAGTGTCTAGAAAGGCTGTAAATCTTCTGGCAGTCCAGGAAAAAAAAAATTCTTTTCTCTGTCTAGAACCTGACAACTAAAGGTCCAGAGAGAAGAAGCTCTCTGCACAAGTGTTCTAATGACTACATCTGCTCAGCCACTGCTTAGCCACTGATAAGCAATCCTATAAAGGTTTGTAGAGAGTCCCCAAGTGTGCATCAGGGTCTTCTGTTGTGTACACCACAGAGCACTGTCCCCAGCTCCAATCAGAAAGCGGGGAAGGTGGCCCTGCGTCCTGCCTAGGCATATGCTTCAAACTGTTGACATTTTTCCGTCCTGCAGACAAATTTTTTCATTCTTTAGTATTCTTTAGTAGCACCTAGGAAGACTTCCATGCAGGCTGTTACTATTCATTATTTTTAATTATCTCAGCAATCTTAGCATATTTAAATGATCTCAGCAAGTTATTACAGACTGTCACTATGATGTAGAGCTATGCCTTACAAATGGGCTTCTAGTTTACAGAGAAGCTCATTTTAGCTTTTTGTTGGGACATTTTTATAAATCATCCTGTTCGTTTTATTTGAAACTCAGACTGCCTGGGTGCATGCTTGTTGTAGACATGTTACGCACTCAATACTGAAACGACCATGAGAGCCAGGCAAGTCATTATTAAACATAGAATAAGGATGACAGTCCCCATATTCCTCTCAGACCAAGTCTCCCTTAAAAAGTTTTTTTTTTGCATCTATATAGAGCAGGGATTTGTTGGGAGCACTCCATATTTGAGTTTAAATACTTTTATAACATCCCTATATGTTTTGATAAATTAAAAAACAGTTTTGGGCTTATTTACTCATTAGTTATAACTAGTGGACCCGCGGCGTAGCATACGGCGCATAAGAGGGTAGCGGGCAGGAAGGGGGTATTGGGCACAGCGGCGGGGAGGGGGGTCTGACCCCCCTCCCTCACCTGGGTCCCCCATCTGCGCTCCCCCTCCGGCTTAAGTTCAGCAGCAGCAGCCGCCGCTATTAGTAGAAGGCAGCGGGCGGGATGACTTGCCTCTTCCGCGTTGCAGCGTGCGTTTCACTGTCGTCACTTCCTGCAATGCCGCGCGAAGTGATGACAGTCGAGCGCACGCTGGAACGCGAAAGCCAACTGCCCACTGCCTCTTCCTAATAGCGGCCGCTGCTGCTGAACTTAAGCTAGAGGGGGAGCGCAGATGGGGGTCCCAGGTGGACCCCCCTCCCCGCCGCTGTGCCCAATACCCCCTTCCTGCCCACTACCCCCTTCAGCTCGGCGGCAAGTGTAGGACCGCCCCTGGGGGCAGGGTGCTACTTCTTCTTGCTTGGACTGGCCCCTTCTTCTTGCTTGGACCGGCCCTGGAGGCAGGGCGCTACTTCTTCTTCTTGCTCTGAACCGGCCCATTCTTCTTCTTTGGACCGGCTCTGGGGGCAGGTCGCTACTTCTTCTTGCTTAGACCGGCCCCTTCTTCTTGCTTGTACCGGCTCTGGGTGCAGGGCACTACTTCTTCTTCTTGCTTGAAGGTTGAGGCACTTAGCCTATTAAATATATAGATTGTTTTAACCCCCTGAAATCAACCCAAGAACTCCTAAAGGTACAAGGATCACATAGGATATAGAGCAGAGATGTCGAACTACAGTCCTCAAGGGCCGAGGTCCTCACACAAGTTTGGCACAGCTCACATTATTGATGGGATGAATCAGGAAAGGTGTGGTTCATGAAGTAGAACACATTTCTCCATTTCTCCGTCCATCCTAAACACTGGCATGTATATGGCCCTTAAGGACTGGAGTTCTACGTATTTGGTATAGAGCACATGTGTCGAACTCCAGGCCTGGAGGGCCGGATCCATGCCAGTGTTTAGGGTGGACTGAGAAAGAAAGGAATGTGTTCTACCTGGTGGACCACACCTTTCCTGATTCAGACCCATCAATTCATTTAAGCTGTATCAAAAATGTGTGAGGATCTCGGCCCTCGTAGGACCGGTTTGACAAACCTTGTATAGAGTGACTAGAAACAGACCAAAATACTCCTCACCACCACTTCACGGAGCAGATTTCCCACTGATGGAGAGGAGGAAATGAGCATTAGATGGACCACTGCAGTAACTTGCTTAACCACTTGAGGATCGCAATGTTAAACCCCCCTAAGGCCTCACTGCAGGGCTACACAACTCAGCACACAAGTGATCCCCCCCCCTTTTCTCCCCACCAACAGAGCTCTCTGTTGGTGGGATCTGATCGCTCCCCCCCTGTGTTTGTTTTGTTTTATAAATATTTATATGTTTATTTTTATAATAAATTTTAATATTTCTTTTTTTTTTAAACCTCCCTCCCCCCAGCCAGCCAATCACTGCGATTGGCTGTCATAGGCTTCAGCCTATGAGAGCTGATCGCTCCCCTGTGTCCCAGGGGGACAGCCATGTCACACGACTGTCCCCAGTACAGTGCTTCCTTAGATCACAGCGCTGTAAAGCCTAATTAGACGGCAGTTTCGCTGTCTAACAGACTCAGAGCAGCGATCGCCGTTGGGAGACTGAAGGCGGAGCGGAGCATCGGCACGCGCGATCTCCTGCTAGCCCCATAGAAGGACGTTCACGCCAATTGGCATGGAGCGGTCCTGGGACTGCTGCCGCGCTCACGTTTAAGTGGTTAACCACTTGCCGACCGCCTACTGCACAGGGGCGGCCGGAAAGTGGATCCCGCAAGGACCGCTGCATGCACAGAGGCGGCGGTCCTTGTACGGGCATGGGCGGAGCGATCGCGTCATCCGTGACGCGATCCTCCGCCAGGGATCGATGGCCGGGGATTTAGTCTCCAGCTCACCGGCCACTTAGCAGCGCCGGCGGGCGGAGCAATACAGAAATCCGCCGATCATTACGTATAATAGGCTTTGTAATGTATACAAAGCCTATTATACAGGCTGCCTCCTGCCCTTGTGGTCCCAGTGTCCGAGGGACCACCAGGGCAGGCTGCAGCCACCCTAGTCAGCACCCAAGCACACTGATTTCCCCCCCCTGCCCCCTGATCGCCCACAGCACCCCTCAGACCCCCCCCCCCTGCCCACCCCCCAGACCCCTGTTTGCACCCAATCACCCCCCTAATCACCCATCAATCACTCCCTGTCACTATCTGTCGACACTAATTTTTTTTAATTCCCTAAACTGCTCCTGCTCCCTCGTGATCACCCCCCCACCCCACAGATTCTCCCCAGACTCCCCTCCCAGCCCCCCCCCCCCCCCGTGTACTGTATGCTTCTATCCCCCCTGTAATAACCCACTGATCACCTGTCAATCACCTGTCAATCACCCATCAATCACCCCTGTCACTGCCACCCATCAATCAGCCCCTAACCTGCCCCTTGCGGGCAATCTGATCACCCACCCACACCAATAGATCGCCAGCAGATCCGACGTCAGATCACCTCCCAAGTGCAGTGTTTACATCTGTTCTCTACCCTAAACACCCACTAATTACCCATCAATCACCCATCAATCACCCCCTATCACCACCTGTCACTGTTACCCATCAGATCAGACCCTAATCTGCCCCTTGCGGGCACCCAATCACCCACCTACACGCTTAGATTGCCCTCAGACCCCCCCTTATCAATTCGCCAGTGCATTATTTACATCTGTTCTTCCCTGTAATAACCCACTGATCACCTGTCAATCACCTGTAAATCACCCATCAATCACCCCCTGTCACTGCTACCCATCAATCACCCCCTGTCACTGCCACCCATCAATCAGCCCCTAACCTGCCCCTTGCGGGCAATCTGATCACCCACCCACACCAATAGATCGCCCGCAGATCTGACGTCAGATCACCTCCCAAGTGCATTGTTTACATCTGTTCTCTACCCTAAACACCCACTAATTACCCATCAATCACCCCCTGTCACTGCTACCCATCAGATTAGACCCCTATCTGGCCCTAGGGCACTCAATCACCCGCCCACACCCTCAGAACGCCCTCAGACCCCAGCGCTGATCACCTCGCCAGTGCATTGCTTGCATCTATTCCCCCCTCTAATCACACCTTGAGACACCCATCAATCACCTCCTGTCACCCCCTAGCACACCTACCCATCAGATCAGGCCCTAATTTGCCCCGTGTGGGCTCCTGATCACTCGGCCAAATCCTCAGATCCCCCTCAGACCCACTTCCGATCACCTCCCCAGTGCATTGATTGCATTTATTTTCCCCTCTAACCACCCCCTGAGACACCCATCAATCACCTCCTGTCACCCCCCTAGCACTCCTATCCATCAGATCAGGCCCAATACAACCTGTCATCTAAAAGGCCACCCTGCTTATGACCGGTTCCACAAAATTCGCTCCCTCATAGACCACCTGTCATCAAAATTTTCAGATGCTTATACCCCTGAACAGTCATTTTGAGACATTTGGTTTCCAGACTACTCACGGTTTTGGGCCCGTAAAATGCCAGGGCGGTATAGGAACCCCACAAGTGACCCCATTTTAGAAAAAAGACACCCCAGGGTATTCTGTTAGGTGTATGACGAGTTCATAGAAGATTTTATTTTTTGTCAAAAGTTAGCGGAATTTGATTTTTATTGTTTTTTTTCACAAAGTGTCATTTTTCACTAACTTGTGACAAAAAATAAAATCTTCTATGAACTCGCCATACACCTAACGGAATACCTTGGGGTGTCTTCTTTCTAAAATGGGGTCACTTGTGGGGTTCCTATACTGCCCTGGCATTTTAGGTTCCCTAAACCGTGAGGAGTAGTCTAGAAAACAAATGCCTCAAAATGACCTGTGAATAGGACGTTGGGCCCCTTATTGCACCTAGGCTGCAAAAAAGTGTCACACATGTGGTATCGCCGTACTCAGGAGAAGTAGTATAATGTGTTTTGGGGTGTATTTTTACACATACCCATGCTGAGTGGGAGAAATCTCTCTGTAAATGGACAATTGTGTGTAAAAAAAAAATCAAACAATTGTCATTTACAGAGATATTTCTCCCACCCAGCATGGGTATGTGTAAAAATACACCACAAAACACATTATACTACTTCTCCTGAGTACGGTGGTACCACATGTGTGGCACTTTTTTACACCCTAAGTGCGCTAAGGGGCCCAAAGTCCAATGAGTACCTTTAGGATTTCACAGGTCATTTTGCGACATTTGGTTTCAAGACTACTCCTCACGGTTTAGGCCCCTAAAATGCCAGGGCAGTATAGGAACCCCACAAATGACCCCATTCTAGAAAGAAGACACCCAAAGGTATTCCGTTAGGAGTATGGTGAGTTCATAGAAGATTTTATTTTTTTGTCACAAGTTAGCGGAAAATGACACTTTGTGAAAAAAAAAATTAAAATCAATTTCCGCTAACTTGTGACAAAAAATAAAATCTTCTATGAACTCACCATACTCCTAACGGAATACCTTGGGGTGTCTTCTTTCTAAAATGGGGTCATTAGTGGGGTTCCTATACTGCCCTGGCATTTTAGGGGCCCTAAATCGTGAGGAGTAGTCTTGAAACAAAAATGACCTGTGAAATCCTAAAGGTACTCATTGGACTTTGGGCCCCTTAGCGCAGTTAGGGTGCAAAAAAGTGCCACACATGTGGTATTGCCGTACTCAGGAGAAGTAGTATAATGTGCTTTGGGGTGTATTTTTACACATACCCATGCTGAGTTGGAGAAATATCTCTGTAAATGGACACTTGTGTGTAAAACAAAATCAAACAATTGTCATTTACAGAGATATTTCTCCCACCCAGCATGGGTATGTGTAAAAATACACCCCAAAACACATTATACTACTTCTCCTGAGTACGGCAATACCACATGTGTGGCACTTTTTTGCAGCCTAACTGCGCTAAGGGGCCCAAAGTCCAATGAGCACCTTTAGGCTTTACAGGGGTGCTTACAATTAGGCACCCCCCAAAATGCCAGGACAGTAAACACACCCCACAAATTACCCCATTTTGGAAAGTAGACACTTCAAGGTATTCAGAGAGGAGCATAGTGAGTCCGTGGCAGATTTCATTTTTTTTTTTGTCGCAAGTTAGCAGAAATGGAAACTTTTTTTCTTCTTTTTTGTCACAAAGTGTAATTTTCCGCTAACTTGTGACAAAAAATTAAATCTTCTATGAACTCACCATGCCTCTCAGTGAATACTTTGGGATGTCTTCTTTCCAAAATGGGGTCATTGGGTGGTATTTATACTATCCTGGAATTCTAGCCCCTCATGAAACATGACAGGTGGTCAGAAAAGTCATAGATGCTTCAAAATGGGAAAATTCACTTTTTGCACCATAGTTTGTAAACGCTATAACTTTTACCCAAACCAATCAATATAGGCTGAATGGTTTTTTTTTTAATTAAAAACATGTTTGTCCACATTTTTCGTGCTGCATGTATACAGAAATTTTACTTTATTTTATTCATTTTACTTCATTTTTATTTGAAAAATGTCAGCACAGAAAGTTAAAAAAATCATTTTTTTGACAAAATTCATGTCTTTTTTGATGAATATAATAAAAAGTAAAAATCGCAGCAGCAATCAAATAGCACCAAAAGAAAGCTGTATTAGTGACAAGAAAAGGAGCCAAAATTCATTTAGGTGGTAGGTTGTATGAACGAGCAATAAACCGTGAAAGCTGCAGTGGTCTGAATGGAAAAAAAAGGGTCTGGTCCTTAAGGGGGGTAAAGCCTACGGTCCTCAAGTGGTTAAAGCAAACCTGAAGTGAAAAAAATTTATGATATAATGAATTGTATGTGTAGTACGGATAATAAATAGAGCATTAGTAGCAAAGAAAAGGGTCTCATTTTTATTTTTAGTTATATAGATTTTTTTCTTTTTTTTTTATAACATTGCATATTTCTATCACAGTTGCAGTTTTAAACCACACTCTGTCTTTTAAGCTGTAAAACAAAGCAGAAATAATGACTCTTTGAGCTTTACTGCAGTGAAACCTTATCTTGAGCTGTCTCTCACAGTTTCTTGGCTTTTAAATGCTTCAGAAAACAGGACTATATTCAGCCCAGTGGATCGAATACCTCAGAGAAGCTCTTTTGCATAGATAACCACTCAAGTGTTTTAACTCTTCATGTACTGGAAAACAATATGATACTCTTTTCTTTGCTACTAATGTTCTATTCTCTATGCCTGGTACACACAGTGAGATTTTCTGGCAGATTTACTGCCAGATCAATTATTTCCAACATGTCTGATCTGATTTCTGATTGATTTTCCAATCGATTTTCCATTCAATGCAATGGAAAATTGATCGGAAATCAGCTCGGACATGTTGGAAATAATTGATCCGGCAGTAAATCTGTCAGAAAATCTCATTGTGCGTACCAGGCATTTAGCTGTACTATTCATTATCTCATAAGTTCAAATCATTATCTCATAAGTTTATTTTTGCTTCAGGTTTTCTTTAAAGAGGAACTCCAGTGAACATTTTACTGTTGGCAGGTGATGTAGCTGCTGCATGGTTTTTGACAGTTGGAAACAGCTGTAAACAGTTATTTCCCACAAAAGTTTGAACTTTTCTTGTGGGAGGGGTTACTTGTGGGAGAGGTTTCACCACAATATCAGTCATACAGCGGCCCCTGATGGTCTGTTTGTGATAAGGAATTGGTTTCTCATGTAAAAGGAGGTATCAGCTACTGATTGGGATAAAGTTAAATTTTTGGTTGGAGTTTCTCTTTAAGAGCAATAAACTGTTGTCCCAGGTATTTTACTCTTTCCATCACAAAACAGTTCAATGTGTTGCTAAGAAAAGCATTCCGAAAAAGGTCCATGAACTCGCGCTGTACTTTGTGCTTCATACGGCCCAGTCTGTGCTTTTCTCTTATGCTAAGGCTTTCTGTGGCATCCATAAAAGGGAAGTGTGCTTGTCTTTTGAACCAAATAATCAGTAGGAAGCATTCATGAGTTATTTTTAATTTTGTGCAGAATATTAGATCAGACTATGCCACAGGCTTAATGTGACTAAACTAAGTAAATCTTCTTTCATTTTTTTAATGTCTTTAATGAATGGGAAAATTATGGAACACAGAGCAATGATTTGTATTGCTAATGCAGCTTGACATACAAAGCAGAGACATTCTGTTATAAACTACCTTATGAGGAAGCTCAATAAATAACTTGTAAAGAATCAACTGAAATCTATTATAACTGAATCAGAGATGAAAGATGAGGTACAAAATCTACAGCATCACTCTGGAATATGGAAAAATGTTTTTTGGAGGGCTAATAAATGAAAAAATATGCTCAGAGCATTCAGGAAATGTACGATAAAGCCTTCCAAGCTCCATTTTATAATCACATTTCATACGAATGCAAACATGAAAAAATATTCATTGAAAATGATATTATGAAAATGTGTCATTATGCAAAACATCAAAACATTACAATCCGACATTGCTGTTGTACACGGTTAGTGGAGTTAAGGCATCCTCTACCTCTCTCGAACTGCCCCTCCCCCCTTTTAGTGTAGTTGGTCAAGCCTACAACATGGGAGGGGTGCGGCCAAATATATCACCACCTGTTAGTCACTAGGGAGGTTGGTTGGATGAGGATCAGAAGTTGCCAACTATTCAACCCCCCCCCCACACACACACACACACACACACACTTCCTAAAATAATTCACATACAGGTGCTTGGTGTGGGAGGGAGAGGAGATTACAAAGTATTTGCAATACAAACAATGCTGGTTGGTGTTCAATCATTATAGTTTCACATTTAACAATTCTGATGCAAATTAGGACAAGTTGTATTCAGCTAAATATGCCATTTACACATATTGGACCCAATCCAATTCACTTTTTCTCTCCCAAGTTTCCTCCTAGGCGATAATTGTTCATCTTCTATTTAAAATAACTTAAACACTTAACTTAAAAATGCTTTTTACAAGTTTTCTTGCTTGCTGGTGACTTAAAAGGCCTTTTAGATGTGTATCACCTAGAAGAAAACTAAGAAGAAAGTAGTGGTCAGCTCTATACTCCCTCCAACCCCTGATCCACAGGTTATAAAGAGTCCAGATAAAACACACTACAGCCAAGAGCAAAGAGGACTATTTGGAAAAATGGAGGAATTAAATTAAACAGTAACAAAAGCTAGCCATATATCAGTCTCTACAAAGAGAATATAAAATGGCCCCATACCGGGAAAAGCTCCAAAACTCTCAAGAGAGGAAAATCCTGAGTGTCTACAGATTGAGTTCTTACAACCTCGAAATAGAGTCTGGGAGACACAGACAGATGTACAAACCCAGGGAGTAGAGACTATTGCCAACACTGTGAGCAGAAGACCCTTGAGGATGAAAGCCACTTCCTGCTACACTGCCCCAAATATACTGCAACCAGGGACACTTACTTTGAGAAATAGGTGGAACTATTCCCAGACTTTCTTACATTAGAAGATGAGAGAAAAACATATATCCTACTGGGAGAAGAGGAATCCACAGTGACAATCGCTGCACTCTATGTCACAGCATTCCACAGACTGAGAGGAGCATAACGGAGCTGTAAACCTAAAAAGGTCCACAGATTGCTTAGCCATTGTCCCCCTACCCCACCCCCTTCCATGTCCCCCTTTTCCCCTTGCTCTGGCAATACCTGTATGAATTTTGGTCAAGCCAATAAAGCTATCTTTGATTTGATTTGAAAGAATGAAGTGGATTAGGCCCATGTTGTTGCTGCTTCAATGAGTAATATATACTGTGACAATTTTGAAATAAACTGAGTTTTTCTACTTTGTGTACTTTTTCTCATACTTTTGCAAAAGTAATTAAAATTATAATGGTAAATGTGGGAAAGAAGACATTTTATATGATGATTACAAGATGGTTTTGAGATGTAGCTAAACACTGTTTTCCATTCTTACAGCTTTCAAACCATTCTTGCAATACAATGTCCCTATTAAATGTCCAATAGGATGGGGTCTCCATTTAGTGCTCCCATTATAGAACCTTCTTCTACAGTGTCCTCCCCATTATAGCACACCCATTATAGGTTTTTTTATTATAGTGTTTGCCCAGTATAGTGCCTCCTATTTAGTTTAGCATGTCCATGTAGTAGTAGTCCATGTAGTGACAAGTGGCCATAAATACACATTACAGCAATACTAATTACCCAGTCCTGATGATAATTGGACGTTTTGCCAGCTTCCCTGAAGATGCAGAAGATGTCAGCGCTATATAAATACTAAATATTAATAATACTGTATTGGGGATACCAAACCATTGCAAACATTTCTTCTCCTTGCATTAACTTACCACATTGGACAAGGTAAAGCAGAGGATTAAAGGGAATCAAAGACTGGATCCTAAAACATACCTGCTCATAGCAAATTTAATGTGTGATGTAGAAAAGTCACAGTGTATGTATATAATGTTTATATTTAGAACATTTATTTTAAAAAAAGCAAGCCAAAAAAAAAAGAAAGATAAAATGGTGAAAGCTTTGACATAAACCTGAGAAGCCCTTGAAATCTTTATAATCATCAGACATTTCCTGGAAAATCCTCTGAACGTTCATTATTTATTGAAGTGGCAGTAATGCAAGGTCTTGTATAAACGGCAGTGCATGTATGATAGATAATAAATGCCCCTTGATTATAGCTTCAGTTCATGTGTACATAAAGTCAATACTGTTACTTCTACGGGATACCAAACCAGAAGTGTATGAGAATTACAAGAAGGCATATTCGCTGAAACATGAGCAATGTCTCTGCCTCAAGATATTATCATGATTTGTGCACATTGTGTACTTTTTGTTAAATGACCAAATAATCAATAAAACTGTATTTTGAAGCAGGGCCCCGGGAAATAAAAGCAGAACTTTTGAAAGACGAATCACAAATGATAGAGCAGACATGAAGATTGATTTTTTGTGGTGTAACGAGAAAGCGACTAGCAGGCTATGGCATAGGAACATGAAATGCCTTAATAGCTGTATAACAAGCTTGTGCTTTGCATAGCTGAAAGGATACTTGATGGTGCCTACTGTGCAATGTGAACAGATGGTAAATATTTCCCCTCCTTTCTATCAACCTGCTTAAAACTCTGCTGGATACATGTGCCATGCATATTCATTGTCTCATGCATTCATTGTCGCAGTTTGACAAATGCTATTTTTTTAATTAGTGCTATACTATTCATGCTTTAACCCTATAGTATTAATGCCACAACTACTAGCTGGTGTATGGGCTGTCATACCTCCAGTTCTTTGCATGCTCTCTAACTACTCACATATATACTGGCTGGGCCATTACTTGAAATGGGTTTTCCTTGCAAGAGTGGTTGGGGAACAGTAAAACTCAGTGGTTAATTGCAGTGAAATGCTTCAGTATAAGCAAGGCCTAAGTGTGACTGCTTCTGAGATTGGAGAACAGGGAAACAGTTGTGCAATTTAACATTGGTGTTGTGAGCAGGGATGGTCAATGATATTTTAACTATTATGAGTTGAAGCAATTATTTATACTATTATTATGCTATTGTATCAAGCTTGGATTTGAACCTTAGGCAGCGGCTGCATTCCTTTGCTACATAAATTCACGTAAAATGTGCATTCAATTATTATCATTTCATTTACCATCTCTAGTAGTGAGTAAATGATAAGAGGAAGGTAGTGAACATTTGCACTGTCCTTTTCCCCATGGGGGCTCCTGATAAGTCAACAAAATGTAATACACTGGGCTTCTTTCAGCTCTCCAGATCAAATCAAGTTAATTTAGGCATCGGGGAAGTTTGCGCACCACCCAGGGCTGGTTCTAGGCTCAGGGGACCATAGGCAACAATGACATGGAGCCCCTTTAACCCCAATCCCCCATAAGCTGCATTGGGATCCCTTTTTTTCTGCCTCCTCAGGGCCCCAGATAGCAGATCACCAGGTTTCTCTCCTCTAGGTGTATAGAGACCCCTGGACTTTGGACAAGGAGAAACTCACCTGTCCTGGCGACTGCTCCTCCAACAGTCTCCAACAGTGATCCAGCACATGTAACATTCTGTCTGGTCAATGGGAAGAAGTGGTAAGCGGGGATGGAGATTGGGGGATGGTTAGTATTATGTAGCAGTTGGGGGGTCAGGTAGGCATGTTGCAGCTGGGATAGCGGTGGGAGCAGTTAGGGATAGGCATCGGTCGGGGGGGGGGGGGGGGAGGGTCGGTTAAGGTTAGACAATTTGTGGTGGGGAGAGGGATCGGTTAAGGTTAGGCATCCGTAGAAGTCCTTGCTTCATGCTGTGTCTCTAACCTGATGAGTGACATAAACAGACTGTATTGCCACTTCTGCTGCAAGTTGCCTACATTTCATTGCTACTGACTAGGGGAACTTAAATGTAAACCCAGAGGAGGAGCAGTTGAAAAAGTTGCGGCCAAAAATGAGCGCAATTGTTATTTATTGATATACAGTATGTGGGCACAATTGTTATTTATCACTATATGTGGGCATAATTGTCATTTATCGTAATATAGAAAGCCGTTATGCTATTTAGCGGGTGGCTGTAATTGAATTGAAATGTATTGTATTATTGGTACAGGGGATCAGGGGGTGTTAGGGTTAGGCACAGGGTCTACATGAAAAGGGCGCCGGTAAAAAAGGGCGCCTGGTGGAGCCCATATATATACCAACTTCGGCTACAAAAAAGGCGCCTGGTGTAGCCCATATAAACTTCGGCTACAAAAAAGACGCTTGGTGTAGCCCATATAAAAACTTCGGCTACAAAAAAAACAAGGCACCTGGTGTAGCCCATATAAAAACTTCGGCTACAAAAAAACTCCGGGATGTGTTAATTACTATTCCCCCTCCAGGCCGCCATGGATAGTGGGGGAATGAAATAATTCGGCTTCCAGCGCTTGTAGCCCATATACAAACTTCGGCTAGAAAAAAACTCCGGGATGTGTTAATTACTATTCCCCCTCCAGGTCGCCATGGATAGTGGGGGAATGAAATAATTCGGCTTACAGTGCTTGTAGCCCATATAAAAACTTTGGCTACAAAAAAAAGGTCAATAATATGGGCTACAGAGGGGCACCTTACTGTAGCCGAAAAAAATATGGGCTACAAAGGAGAGGCCGCTTGTAGCCGAAAACCTTGTAGCCGAAAAAATATGGGCTACAAAGGGGAGCCCACTTGTAGCCTATATCAAAACTCGGGCGCCCTTTTCTACACCTTGTAGCCCATATTTCCAGAAATAACATTGATGTCTATGGCGGCGCCCTTTTCATACAGGCAGCTCGGGCGCCCTTTTCAACCGATCCCTTAGGCACAACCAAGGGGATCTTAGGGTTAGGCACCACCAGGCGGGTTTTAGGGTTAGGCACCACCAGGGGGGACTTAGGGTTAGGCACCACCAATGGGGTCTTAGGGCTAGGCACCACCAGGGGGGTCTTAGGGTTAGGCACCACCAAGGGAGGGTTCTGTGTGAGAGTAGGGAGAGGTTAGGTTACTGTTCGGTTCAAAATTTTCTGTAAATTTACCGTTAATTAAATTCTGCAATTAAATTGCTAGTTATCGGTTTTCGCTATCGATTTTGTTATTTAATGTTGCGCATAAATTGTTATTTACCGACGTTGCTAGTAATGACGTTATTTAACGTCGCACCTAAATTAGTTCCCAACTAGGGGGTGTTAAGGTTAGGCACCACTAGGGGGCTCTTAGGGTTAGGCATCACCAGGGGGGTCTTAGGGTTAGGCATCCAGTGTTGCTCGGATAGTGCTTTTTAAAATCCGAATTGATCCGGATCCGGATACCTAGATATCTGGATCCGGTTCGGATATCCGAATCCAGCCTTTTAGATATCCGCGTGAACGCGGATATCCGGTTGCATTATCCGCGGATATCCGGGCTATTCGGATATCTGGATAGAAAAACCGGAAGTGCCCTTTAAATAGCTTTAAAAGGTTTTTTTTTAGGGTAAATGAGGCATGTATCATCATTATTTTGCAAAGGGGAACACTAATTGATGATGTGGGGACTTAAAAAAAATGGCTGTCAATTAACATCAGGCCTAGGTTCCAGTCAGCGGTCGTGCAGCCCACATTGTGTCCAAAGTCCAACCGCACAACTGGGACATGACAGTTTTCAGCCAAGACACCTCCAAAAAATTATGCAGCAATTGTGTTTTGGATTAAATATAGGTGGTATCAGTGGCCTGTGGCACCCTGGCCCGGCGGTGGGAGCTGCACAGGCAGCAGGAGCAGGGCAATGCAGCAGCAGCAGGTGTTACGTTTGCCAGGAGCCTGCCGGACGTGGCACGTGGCACTTGGCACGTGGCATTTGGCACGTGTCACTTGCCAAGTGTCATGTGTCACTTGGCACTTGTCACTTGGCACGTGTCACGTGGCACTTTCCAAGTGGCACGTGTCACGTGCCATGTGACACGTGCCAAGTGCCACGTGGCAAGTGCCAAGTGACATGTGCCAAGTGCCACGTGCCACGTGCGAAGAGACACGTGCCAAGTGACAGTCAGACAGCAAAGGAGAAGACACTAGTGCACACTAACACATTAATGAATTAACAATAGTGTAGTGATAGTGAAGGGGTTAATCACTGAGCTTATCACTGTGTAAAGCCCTTGGCCCAGCAACAGCACTGCAGCTGTGCAGCACACACTCTAACTGTCACACTATGAGACATCAATCAAGCTAATGAATGATTTAACTATACTGTAGTGATAGTGAAGGGGTTAATCACTGAGCTTATCACTGTGTAAAGCCCTTGGCCCAGCAACAGCACTGCAGCTGTGCAGCACACACTCTGTCACACTATGAGATAATCAATCAAGCTAAATAACGATTACTATAGAGTAGTGAGGGGGTTAATCAATGAACAGCTTTAGGTTTATAACTGTATACAGGCAGCCCTCGCTAGGCCACCAGCACTGCAGCATGTCTCTCAGGAAGCATTCAGCAAGCCAGAACGATCTGTCTCATCATGGCAGCTCTCCTTATTATACAGTGGGGCTGGCCAGTGTTCCTTTCTGTGATTGGTTGCTAGGGCTTCTGCTGGGAGCCCTCTGATTGGCTCCACCACGTCATCACCTTAGTTACAGTATTTCAGATTTGGATATCCGCGGATATCCGCGGATATCCGGGTCATGCATCAAACTATCCGCAGATAGCTATGCGGATTTCTATAGCTATCCGGGATCCGGAATCTGATCCGGATAGCGTAAAAATGGTCAGATATCCGGGTTAACCCGGATATCCGGATTCCGGATGAGCATCACTGTAGGCATCACCAGGGGGATTTAGGGTTAGGCATCACCAGGGGGGACTTAGGGTTAGGCACCACCAAGGAGGTCTTAGGGTTAGGCACTACCAGGGGGGTCTTAAAGTTAGGCACCACCAAGGGGGTCATAGGGTTAGGCACCACCAGGGGAGGGTTCTGTGTGAGAGAAGGGAGAGGTTAGGTTACAGTTAGGTTCAACATTATCTGTAAATTTACTGATAATTAAATACCGCTATTAAATCGCTAGTTACCATTTTTGTTATCGATTTTGTTATTAAGGGCCCGTTTCCACTATAGCGTTGCGGAATCGCCGGCGAATCACCGCAGGCAAATCGCATGCGGGTGCGATTCCGCATGCGTTTTTGCCGCGATTTCGCATGCGATTTCGCATAGGTAAGGCTGTATGCGAATTTAACCATGTCACTGCCTGTGTAAATTAACATTAATACCTATGCGAAATCGCATGCGAATTCGCGGCAAAAAACGCATGGGGAAAACGCATGCGATTTCCCTATTAAATACATTGCGTGCGATTCGCCTGCATTCCACACGCAGGCGAATTCTGAGGGCCCTACTATGCAGATTTTTTCTGCACAGAAAAACGTGCGGGGAAACGCACAAGTGGAAACAGTCCCATCCACTTGTACTGACTGTGCGAATCCGCATGCGGGCAACGCATGCGGATTCGCGATAGTGGAAACGGGCCGTTAATGTTGTGCATAAATTGTTATTTACCGATTTTGCTAGTAATGTTGTTGTTTAACGTCGCACCTAAATTAGCTCGCGACTTTTTCAAATGTATGCTCCAGAGGTGCTCTGGACATTCTGCATGGAGTTTTACTTAATGCTGGTCAGCAAGATCTCACTTCAGATTTGAATAGTGTCAGATCAACTACAGCACTGTCAGCCAACCATTGTGTAATATGAGTGTCTAGGTAATCCCTCACACAACATTCAGGAGCTTTTAATGATAAAACCTGATAAGGAATCTTATAGTGAGTGGTCAGCATTGCATTAATATGGCTATAGAAATTCTCTATGTCCACTTAATAGTAAGCACCTTATACATTAATATAAAAGACTTGTAGCGACTGTGTAATGTCTGAATACATTGCAAGCAATGGCATGTAGGAAATAGAAAATAAATGTTATTTCTGTGCTGCAGAAACTGAAATATCATCTCTATTGTATGATGTCAGGGTCAATACCGGCGTTTCATTTCAGCTACTTGCAGATGCAATGTAACATATATTTTTTTCTCGCCTTTCAAGTGCATCCTTGCCTAAACATGCGCTTAGGATGGAATAGTACAATTTGATTCTGTGGGCGACAAGTGAAGCCTATTGGAGTAAACATAATTATGCAACTCCACTTATGCAAAAGAGCTCTACTACAAAATGTTGTATAAGCTGCAGAGGGATAACACACCCACAGCCATCCGATAACTCCCTCCACTTTCTATACGGCATTTACACAAATGCTATATGTGTGGTTACACTGGGGGTGATTTACTGGAATTACAGACACAGATACACAATTAGCATATATCCTTTCCTGCTAATACATACATCCAGGTCAGGAGCGTATTCATTTTTATACAGCCTGAGGCCTGTAAACTATCCTTATACATATGTAGGCCGTATTTTCTTATTTTATTGTGTGTCAATATAAATGTATATCTAGTGTTACCTGATAAAAAATGTATACCTAGTGAATAGTAATGTATTAACCCTGGATTTTTAGTCTCAGATATGTACATTCGTTTAGATTCAGGGCTAATTCAAGGCTAATTCACATGGCTAACTGAATTGCGGTGTTGCCATGAAGTTCAGCTGCCTATCTGACTTATCCAGACTTATCTCTCCACTGGCTCCCCATCCGCTACGGGATCAACTTCAAAATCCTGTGCTTGGCCTACAAATTGGCGCAAAGGACCTGCCTGATCTACATCCCTTATCTTTTGCACAGGCACATACATCCCGTCCCCTCCGATCCTCCATTGTCCTGTGCCTGTTCGCACTGCGCACTTCACCCTTCCAGACTGCAAGACTTCATCAGGGCTGCCCCCACTCTTTGAAACTCACTCCCAACAGCCATCAGACTCACCCCCTCCTTTAATTCCTTCAAATGAGCACTCAAAGCTCACATTTTCATGCTTACCTATCCCCCCATACGAGTACCATCCTCTTGAGCACCTTCTCAGCAGACATACCTAATATGTTGCTTCCCCTACACTTTAGATTGTAAGCCTCTGGCAGGGCCCTCCCCCTTTTGTTTCCAGCTTGATCATTGGATCATTAATGAACTAGAACTGACTTGAACTATTGTATCAAATACATTCAACTCCATAGCATGATCTTGTTTCTTGTTCTGTGCACCTTGTTTGTCCTACCCTGTATGTTAACTCCTTTTATCTATTGTACAGGGCTGTGTAATGTGTTGGCGCCTAATAAATGCAGTAAAAGAATATAATATCTGCTGGAGAATGAAAACTATCCAGTTGTTGTGTAATGCAACTGGATCCTAACATCTGTATCCACACATCAGCAGGCTGACACATGGAACAGTTTCTGTGGTGTGAGAACCAGCTTCATGTAATGCTTAACAGACACCTGCTGCCTATTGATCTGTTCATACAGGAGACAGGCGCCACCCCAAGGCATGTACCAAATGTTTGCAGCTGCCTGCAGGCAGATCTGCGGGAGCATCTGAGAGGCGGAGGACATTTTGCCGTCACGTGCCCAGTGAAAGAGCCCTGAAGAGAGGACCAGAGCTGTGCAGGGAGACTGCGGCGATCGCTGGATAGAGGCTTGGTATGTATATAGCGGCTGGATCGGGGGCATCGGGAATGGTTTGCAGCTATACTAGCTAGCTTTATGCAGCCACATAACCTAATAGATTTATACTGGGAGACTCTGAATCTAACAAAGCGTTATGACGCTCATGAGGTTAAAGGTATTACCGGAATCAATGTTTGTTGGTTTGATGTCTGCATTTCTGCCCCTCAACTAATGCTGGACCACACTTCACTTGCTTCAGATGATCAATTTTAGGTGGTGCAAGTTCCGAAATCAACCATTCAGCTGAGTTCCCATTTGCTGTCGGACTACATGTGGCCAGCGGGAGCGGATAGTTAAGTGTCCACTCCTATGATCCACTGTGGTCCGGCTGTAGCCCGGGGCAGATGTGTTACCTTCATAGGCTATATGGGGAACGCATTGGCCTGCCTGGGATTATCGCAAACAGCACAGATGTGCAGCCTGCTTACCGCAATGGATCTGTTACAGACTGACAAGTGTGAACCGCTCCTATATATAAAGTAGGAGCCGTTCACTGTCAATTTTGCAATGAGTGGAGAACAGACAAAAAATGTCCGCTCTGAGCTGAAGTGGGAACACAGCCTTTCATCCCAATCTTTTTACATCTGGCGAGTAATTGGTGGTTTGCCAGATAAGGCCACTGTAGGCATTGTACGTAAAACATTAAAGGGAACTTGAAATGAGAGAAATAGTCATTGGAAATCATAAAATAAACTAGATACTTACCAAAAGAGAGGGAAGGCTATGGGTCCTATAGAGCCTTCCCTCTCTTCTACTGGTTCCCTTGTTGCAGCGACAGGTCCTCCGTATGAAACCCCTGCCATGGGGACTTCGGAAGTGTTCGGGAGCCAAGTCCTAGCGAAGACAGGCAGTTCCATACTGCACATGCTCGAGTGTGCGATAGAGGGCACTCGTGCATGCGCAGTATGGAGTGGCCTGTCTGACTTCCAAACACTTCTCAAGCCTCCTTCGAGGCAGAGTGAGAGCAGCATTTGACCAAATTGATTGAATACAGCTACCAGTGCTGGAACAGGGACCGAGAGAGCAGCGAGAAAGCTCTATAGAACCCAGAGCCTTCCCTCTCCTTAGGTAAGTATCTGGCCTAATTTTTTTTAAATCAGTTCCCATTCACTTAATAATCAATACCAGTTCTGTGCTGATGTTCTGCCTCTAATCCTTTAAGTTACTGATCCAGAAGGAGAATGCTTCAGATGCCTTGACTCTGGTGTGACTCTCTGGTTGTATGCTTGTTGAAGTTGTGTAATGCAAAAACAACAAAAAACAAGAGCTCTGCCAGGCAACTGGCATTGTTTATATATAGAAAGAAGATAGCAGCCTCTGTTTTCTCCTAACTTCTGGTTCCCCTTAAGAACATCAAGTTCCAATCCACTCCACATTTCTAAATCAGATTATAGGTAAAGTGCAGCATGTTGCATCTCATCTATACAGCTTCCTTATTGCAAACATTCTTTAGCATAATCAACCTGAATTTTACAAAGAAATTCTCTCCAAGTAGAGATCTTTTTCAGTGAAATTCTGCTTCTGTGGTGAAAGTTCCTGCCTTAAAAATGTGATCATGTGACCAGAAGCCACTGAGTTGAGAAAGTTTAGAGGGTGTGCCTGCTTGCATTGCATCATCTTGCTGTTCAGATTGGAAGGGAGCAGGCACAGACAGAGCTCTCTAAGAAAATTACAGCAAGCAATATTAAAAGTGGGTTTATATCATGAGGGGAGGCATCCAATACGTGTGTCTTCTGGAGTGGGTAACTACACAGAAATAAAAAAAGAGATATCTTACCTCTTGTGATGACTCAAAACAGAATTTTGAAAAAAGGAATCTTTAATATTTATATAAAAATAATTGCTGACAACCCATTGTGTGGGTCTCTGCCCGCTTCCTCAGGTCAATACAACAATAAAATACATTGGCCTCAATTCATAAAGCATTCCCACATGCGGTAATGCTGAAAACAGCAGACTTTCCCGAGCACTTAGCAAAGTGTCAATTCATAAAGGCTGTTACCGCATGAAAAACTGAACTTACCGAGCAGTGAGGAAAATTACCAACTTGGCTGTAGTTACCTCCAACACGTCAGTAAATTGTCATGAAATGTCAATTCATAAAGCCTTCACCAAGCGGTAAGTCAGACGATAATTACCGACACCTCTGGTGAGGTCTTAACAATGCAAAGTGCAGGGAGCCGAAAGTCTGTGCAGGGAGGCGAAGTCTCTGTGAGTCTGTGCAGGGAGCCGAAGTCTGTGTGAGTCATCTGTGCAGGGAGCCGTCTGTGTGAGTCATCTGTGCAGGGAAGTCTGTGTGAGTCATCTGTGCAGGGATCCTTAATTACAGTTTGTAACAAAAGAGAGATATCGCTACACTTTTGCTGTCCCACTCAATGGGCTGCGGTAATTTACCGAACTTCAAAGGCAGCTGTGAAAATCTTTATGAATTAGCACACAAAGGTCTCATATACCAAATGCGGTATTTTCCCTCCCAGATTTTTTTACCGCAAAGCCTTTTATGAAGTGAGGCCATTATGTTGAACTGTGTTGAGCATGGGTGCCTGTATACATCATTGTGGGCGCCTCCCCAACATCATATAAACACACTTGTCTTTAGACATCTCTTTTAGAGGGGTTAGTTTCCACTGGCAGTAGTTTTCTACAAGTAGTGAAGAACAAAGGAGGAGAGTGACCACCCGGACCAAGGAAGATCCGATATACCGAGTGAGAGTGGTTTAAAATCCCTGCAGGATCATGCGGCGGTTGCAGGATTGCAACCCATTCTTGTGAGTATCCAATTCCCACAATTCTGTCTTATACCTTTGACCTAATGATACCGCACCATTGGGATCCTGGTTTCCCTTCATCCCGCAGGCTCTGGAATTCCCCTCCTTGGGCAGAGAGAAATTGGTGGAACCATAAATATTGCAATAGTAAAAGCTTGTGGTGTAGATAGTGGCCAGTGGCTTGATATCAGCTAATCGATGAGCTACAACACATATAAAACAATTTTTTTGCTAATAACCTACACAGATCTAGGTAAAAAACCTGTGAATGGAGTGGGGCTTTAAAAAGAAACTGAAACAAGAATTGAACTTCATCCCAGTCAGTAGCTGGTACGCCCTTTCCCATATTTTCCTTTTCACAAATGGTCCATCAGAGGGCTCTGTATGACTGATATTGTGGTGAAACCCCTCCCACAGTGTGATGTCAGGACCATGGTTCTGACATCACACTGTGGAAGCCTTGTTGCATTGTGAGAAATAACAGCTGTTTACAACTGCCAAAAAAGCAAGCAGCATCTCCTTCTACTGACATCACCTGCCAGCAGTAAAAATGTCACCATGTGATAAATGTCAGAATGTAAATCAGGGAGAGGAAAGATTTTTACAATGGGCAAACACTAACTAAATCAGTTATACATAACTTGTAAAAACGCCCACCCATTAAAAAATGGGCGCTAGGCTACGGGCGCTAGGCTATGGGCGCTGCCTCCCACTCCCCGGCAATGCGAGCACAGATGCGCCCCGCTCGCCCATCCTCCACCTCTGTCTGCAGTATATGCACACAGGGATATGTTGCTTCTTGTTTGGCAGTTGGAAAAAGCTGTTATTTCCCACAATGCAATGAGGTTCACAGGTGTCAAGTCTGGAAGCAGGGACACACACACAAACACACACACACACACACACAGGGACATGGGATGCAGAGACATTAGGGTTTTATTAGGCCTCTTGCACACTGCACGCGATTCCGATTCAGATTCCGCTTTGTAATCAGTTTTTACATCCGATTCAGATTCTGATTTGCAGTGTGCAGGGAGCAAACTGCAAATCAGAATCTGAATCGGATGTAAAAACTGATTAAAAAACGGAATCTGAATCGGAATCGCTTGCAGTGTGCAAGAGGCCTTATAGAGGATTATTGTAAAAACGAAGCACTTTTTTATTACATTATTTTCACTGGAGTTCCTCTTTAAAGATTATACTGTTCCTTTACCCTTTTCTTTTATCTGCTATATTCTTCCCTCTATTGTCTCCTACCCTTGAGACAAGCAAAGCAGGAGGTTTGCTCAAGTTTATAGACTGATAAATAAGTAGAGCGCTAGCTATATTTTGTTAAATCTAATTAGAATCTGAAGTTCATTTTCCCTGAATAAAAAAGAACTTCATTATTCTATTGCCAGTGTTGCAATTTTCATTTTTATTCTATGAAGTGTGATTGGTTGGTAAAATAATTATGGCAAGGTGAATGTAAAAGAAGACAGTTTTATCATTTTCCTCTCCACTTAATTATGTCTGCTTTTGTTCTGTTCACTTGTCTTCATTGCTTCCACCAGTTTCTCCCAAGAACGTATTGATTTACTTTATTATTCCTCTCTCACTGTTTACAGTTGTTTTCATATGAATGTATTACTTTTCTACTAAACTATACAGCTATGAACTAAGATCGAAATAGAAACTGGGGAAAATTATGTCATCTTAAGATACCCAATTTGTTCATCAAATGCGATCTTTCGACACCCTTTTTATGATCAAATTGTACAGAAATCTGTGCAGTGTTTGGTGAAAACTGATGTAAAACGATTATTTGGTTGATTGGAACAGAAAATGTAATTGATCTGACAGTTGGATTTTACGATCATATCTAAAGAAAAAAAAATGCCCTAATTGTCCCATTTATAGGACCAATCAATAATGACCTTATGATTACTTATGATCATAAAAAGTGCTTGGAAAGATCACATCTGGTGAAAGGTGGCCACTAATGATGCAATTTTCTGAACGATTGATTATGAACAATTCTTTGTATGAACGAATGTAAATGATCATTTGGGACAACTAATTGACATAAGTCTCCTAACCAATCCGATCAGAATGATGGGATCGAACCACAATTTTGGATCGATTTCATTAATCTGATTGGATTGGTTAGGAGATTTTTGTCTGTTAGTGGTCCCAAACGATAATTTATGATCGTTCATACAAAGAATCATTCATAATCGATTGTTCAACAAATTGTTTCATTAGTAGCCACCTTTAAAGTGACACTGAAGCAAAGAAAAAAACATGTGATATAATGAATTGTATGTGTAGTACGGGTAATTAATAAAACATTAGCAGCAAAGAAAAGTGTCTCATATTTTTATTTTCAGTTATATAGCTTTAGTTATAACATTGCATCATTCTCTAATATTTGCAGTTTACAAACTATACTCTGTATTTTAACCACTTGAGGACCGCAGTGTTAAACCCCCCTAAAGACCAGGCTATTTTTTTACTTAATTGGCCAATGCAGCTTTAAGGCCAAGCTGCAGGGCCGCACAACACAGCACACAGAGCTCCCTGTTGGTGGGGTCTGATCGCTCCACAGTTGTTTATTTTTTTTAAATAAATATTTATATTATTTATTTTTTAATAAATGTGGCTCCCTCCCCACGCCAGCCAATCAGGGTGATCAGCTGTCATAGGCTTCAGCCTATGACAGCCGATCACTGCCCAGCCTATGGAACGGACAGCCGTGTCGCACGGCTGTCCCCAGTACAGTACTGCTGCCGATCGCAGCTCTGTACATGTAAATAGACGGCGATTGGGCCGTCTAACAATCTCCCGATGCGGCGATCGCCGCTTGGAGACTGAAGGCTGGGCGGAGCTCCGCCCCCCAAGCAGGAGATGCACGCACAGCCTGCGTGCGATCTCCTGCAGTAGTCGGCTCCAGGACCTGACGCCAATTGCCGTCAGGCGGTCCTGGAGCTGCCGCCGCAGCCACGCCCATTGGCTTGGAGCGGTCGTAGAGTAGTTAAACTATGAAACAGAGCAGGAAAGTTCAAATGGTCATTAGCTCTGCAGTAAAACCTTAAACAAACAAGACACAGGGGGCCATATGCAATTCACTTTTTCACCTGACTTTTCTCCTAGGTGATATTTTTAAAGTTGTCAATAAAATGCCTTTTAAGCCACCAGAAAGCAAGAAAATAATCAAAATAATTTTGATAGTAATTTTTCAACTACTCTTGGTACTTTTTTAGTTGAAAAGTGCTGAAAAGTTTTTTTAAATCAAAGTTGAAAAATTATCTCCTGGGAGAAAAGTCAGGTGAAAAAGTGAATTGAATATGGCCCAGTGAGAGACAGGGGCCCATATGCAATTCACTTTTTCACCTGAGTTTTCACCTAGGAGATAATTTTTCGCCTTCTATTTAAAATAACTTTCCAGCACTTTTCAATTAAAAAAGTACCGAAATGTAAATGAAAAAGTACTATCAAATTTATTTTGAGTATTTTCTTGCTTTCTGGTGGCTTAAAATGCATTTTATCGACAAATTTAAAAGTATCACCTAGGAGATAACTCAGGTGAAAAAGTGAATTGCATATGGGCCAGGTTGAGATAAGTGCTTCAGAAAAGAGCACTGCTTTCTCTTTTGCATAGATAACAACTGAAGTTGAAGTGTCTTAATTCTTCCTGTACTGGAAACAATATGACACTCATATCTGTGCTACTAATTATTATTGTTATCGATCTATAAAGCGCCAGCATATTCCGTGGCGCTGTACAAAGTAGGAAACAAACAAGGGGTACATAATGATACAGTCAAATATGGACACTGGTACAAAATACTAAACTGATGGTTACAATGACAGATGTAACATGATGAATAAAATGTATAATAGAGTGTGAGCTATGAAATAAACAACAAAATCTCAGACACATAGTAGTGAGCTTACAATCTAAAGGAATGGGGGAAAATAAGAGGTCGGAGACTTCGCAGCGAACCAGCGGTATTCAAAATTCGCATTCAACACAAATTTTTTACAAAAAGATTTGCGTTCACATTTTTCCCATAGACTTCAATGGCCGACAACTTGAGCGGTTAATAGCAAAGCCCCCTTGCGTGCTAGAAACACCAAATTTTCAGGGTATGTAGAGGGGGACAGTGGCTACAAGTCAGGAGGTTCAGGAGGATCCCAATTGGTCTGTTAATAGACCAATGGGGAGACTTGGCGCCAAAATTCAAAGATCCTTTTATGCTCTAGCTATAGAGAATATAGCTAGAGCTGTGCTGTGCGATGGGGAGCGGCGTTGTATAGTGTGGGATGTTTGTCTTTGATCTTTTGCTACAATCAAGCTCGCAAGATGAGAGGATATTTTCGAGGATATTGGCGTGGGAACATTTTTCGTGGTTGCGGTTTTCTTTCATTTAACCCTTTGTGGAAATGAGTTAGGGGTACTTTGTACCCCTATACGCATTTCTCCTGGGAGGGAGTGGGCACCTGGGGGTCCACTTCTTAAAGGGGACTCCCAGATGACACCATGAACTCCCCCCGGGAGTCTTCGCCCCCACCTCCTCCTGGGGCACCAGAGGTGGGGAAGAGAGCCTTGGCTGTGGATTGGACAAGGGGGGTAGGGGAAGGCTTGGCCGCCCCTACCCCCCAGAGCCCCCCATACCATGGACCATGCGGGCTGGAGCTCCTTATTCTGGCTATCCCAGCCTGCATGGGGACAAGGGGTTAAAGAGGCTTTTAAATTCCCCACACTCTGAACATTAAAAAAAAAAAAAAAAAGTTTCAAAAAATAGGTAAAGTCGCCAGGGATCTTTATACCGCCATATTGCGGCTTTATAGCGAGCCCTGGCCAAAGCATTGTGACTCCGGAGGGGTTTCCAGGCGGTCTTCCCCCTGAAAACCCCGTCATAAAATTCATTGCACTTTCTTTTGAATACATGTAAATCTACACTACCGTTAGGTTTGCTATATTATCTGTCATTTACCTCATTTAAATATATACTTTTTTCCTAAGAAACTTTAAAATTAATTTTTCAAAAACTATATACTGTAGTCTATTTTTGTTTTGTAGCCACTGCCCCCTCTAGATACTCTAAAATTTTGGTTTTTCTAGCACGTAAGGGGGCTTTGCTATTAACCGCTAAAGTCGGCGGCCATTGAAGCCTATGGAGATTCTCGATTTTTTGCGGAGATTTGGATTCGAAATTCACGAACCCAAAATTTGATATTTGGCCCATCACTACTGTTAATCAGTGCCTCTATAGGCCACAATCCAAATTTGCAGCTTTGGGGTGCCAACCGCTTAATTTGGGCATAGGCACAGCTAGGATTGCTAGATATGGAAAGGTGATCCCTTAATCCAGTAAGGGAGATAGTTTCTGCCCTTGTGACTTTTCTTTTCTAGCCTCCCTGGAGGTTAATTTCCCCAGGATTTCTGTGCAAACAGGGATAAAATTAATTTGTATAACCTCTTTTTCCTGTAACTTGCCAAAATGTGTCAAGCAAGGGTCTAGTATACAGTGCAGGAGAGTATTGATGTGTATGCATGTTAATACTGTTCACAGCATGTTTTATATGGACGTATATATCTGTCAATACCGCTAGGGAGGCTAGTGATTGAGGTGCAGTGAGGCACAAGAGGTTGAAGCTCATGGACACGTTTTCTTTTCCACCTACATATTCATCTATGTAACCATTGCAATTGTTGCATCTCATAACGGCAGCTAGCTTTGACTAATGTGTACCCCTAGACACAAAATCATTAACCCATATGTACTGTGGATTAGGGCTGGAAGGTAAAAACAAGTTCATTTTGTATAATATGCCTGTAGTCATTTCTGCCTGCAGAACTGGTGATCTGTTTGGGCTGAACATTGTGATTTTCTTCAAACATTGTCTTTCCTACAATAAATGTTAATATGCATAATTTGTCAGTTTATAGTGCTAAGGAAAGTACATTGGTCTTATTTAATTAGAAAATAAGTTATGCTACGGAGATTTGGTGAATGTATATGCATGGTTTATTAGCTTTCCCACTTTGCTCCTCCTAATTGAGTACTTAGTTCTCCATGCACAAATACTTTTTTGTTTTATTATTGTAATCAGAATACACATTTTTCAAATGAAGTTAACCTTTTCAGGAACAAATTCTGGTTCTAATATTCTTCACACAAAATCAGCACCTATTGCATACCTGTGATCTGCAAATAGGGCGGTGGATTTGTCGGTGGATGGCACAGTAGTAACAGTTACTGTAAGTTTGATTTATAACTAAATAGATATTTTAAGTGTAGATCTGTAGGCATGTTTTAGAAAATGGTATATGAATAACTGTACAAAACACAACTGTTTTATTTTATACATGATGCCATACCAACACTTTGCCTAGTACTGTGTAGACAACACTGGACAGTTTTCACCCCTAACAGTCTCACAGTGACGCTCATAATGTTAGTAACCCTATAAATGTGAATGGAAAGCAAATTAACCTTCAAGTACTATATTCTTTAGGGGGAAACTGGAACCCCCATCCAAAGAAACCATGCAGGTAGTGTCCATGGTAATAAAGTATCCATAATAGTGGGTGGCAAAGTAGTGAAGTGGATACCACTCTTGCCTTTCAGTGCTATCTGCATGGAGTTTGTATCATGTCAGCATTACCCTGTGCACTCTGGTTTCCTCCCATTTTTCCATAAACATAAGATAAGTTAATTGCCCCCCCCCCCAAAAAAAAGTTCAGAGTTCACTTCCAATCCTGACTTGCATCAGGAAGGAAGTGAAAAAACAAATCGCTCTTCAAAAGCACTTTGAAGAGCACTTTACACAAAATAGTAACGTGCAAGTAAGCACCGGGAGGAGGTAAAAAAATCGTGCAACAAATCGAAAAATCTCTGGCGTCAGCGGTTTGGATTTTAGATGTGAACAAAGCCTAAGAGGTTAAGCACTGCACCTAGACATAGTAATATGCTCCTGCAGTGCGTCACAATAAGCCATATTGCAGATTGCCAGTGAGCTAGAGTTTAACGATACAAAGCATGGATGACATGTGGCCAGTAGTTATGTGACCTCAAGGACATCTTACCTAAAAGGTATTTACCAACATGTTTTTACTCTATGATGGCCAATTTTGAACATCACAAGATAAACGTTATCATTGCTGTAACCACTGTCTATAGATATGTCAATGAACTAAATAATATATTTGGAACCTGTTACAGAACTAAAGTGACCTTTACTACAACAATAGTTTATAGTGGTTATTTTCCTGTGGGATTAATGCTTCTATAATAATTTTACTCACAATGAATAATATTTCTACAGAAAGATGGTCATTGCTTTGTTTTCGACATGCAATTATTCTATGACGTCACATAGTACACTATGCACTCAGAACCCTGGAATTATATCTGTAGACTGGTCTCGCAAAGAGACCTATTATATGTCATTCAGCATATAAAATTTTAAGAAAAAAAAAAGAAACCCATTAAAAAATGAACATGACTGGACAATATTTCTGAAGAGGAAATATTAAAAGCACTGGGAACAAAAAAAAAAATACTATTTTAAGCAGAGATAACTCATAAATCAGTGCTGTTTTAGAATTTATCATGGTGTACATAGACACACTTTCTTGATTAATATTATTTTGTATTATTACAGTAGTTATTCATATTGTTTTTATTACTATTCAGTGAACCAGTGAGTAAATGTGGTGTTCTTACCTTATGAAAGATAAAATGTTATAAATGGGTAAATTCCAATATGAATATATAGTAGGTGTTGCTGTATGAGATTATGTGCTTATGAGAAAGCAAATTATATATTCAAAATGAGTGCAGAAGAGATCTGATGATGGAAACAGCACAATTTGTTTTGGTAATGTCTCGCTACGTGAGTATCCGTAACATACTATATGGTTATTAGCATAACACAATATCATATGAGCTTGGTTCAAAAAATGAACCTCTCGTGACCCTTCACAAACCCTTGTGTTAGACCAAAATGCAGGCGTTCTTGATTGGCATGATCACAGAAGCATAAAAATCCAGAGTAATGGCCATTGGCCTACACATCCAGTAAATGTAGTGCATTTATTCTTTACAGCATAATCCACAGTTGTAATTACAATGTGTTGAAGCCATACATAGTTTCTTTTTGCAAAGAAATTGATAAGCACTTAACTGTGTATTCAAAACAGCAAATTAAATATATGTATATCTTTAACATCTTGCAACGATCCGTACCCCTGACCTATATGATATCATACGGTTTATTATTATTATTTATTTATATAAAGCCTGTACTGGGTGGTCTGTACTGGGTCCAGTGCTCTTCAATTTATTTATAATGACCTAGTAGATTCAGTAGTGGGCAATGTTGCTATTTTTGCAGATGATACAAAATTGTGCAGAATCATCAACTCTCAGGAAGATAGTGTCATATTGCAACAGGATCTGGATAGGATAGCTATATGGGCATATAAATGGCAGATGAATTTCAATGTTGAAAAATGTTAAGTCATGCATTTTGGACGTACTAATGGTCTAGCACCATACAAAATAAATAGGATACAGTTGGGGACATCAAACTTGGAGAAGGACTTAGGAGTACTCATCGACAACAAGTTAAAGATTCTCACTCCATGCCAAGCCGCTGCAGCTAAAGCTAACAAAATTTTGGGATGCATTAAAAGGGAAATAAAAACTCGAGATGCTAGCATAATATCGCCCCTGGTTAACTCTCTAGTAAGGCCACATCTGGAATTTGGAATTTAGTTCTGGGCACCACATTACAGGAAAGATATTGCAGTTTTAGAGCAGGTGCAGAGACAAGCAACAAAATTGATACGTGGGATGGAAGGTCTTACTTACCAAGAAAGGTTAGATAAGCTGGGTTTATTTAGTCTAGAGAAAAGACGACTTAGAGGGGATCTAATTAACATGTATAAATACATTAGAGGGCAATATAAAAGCTTGACGGATGAGCTTTTTGTCCCTAGGCCTTCTCAAAGGACTAGAGGACATGATCTGCGCATGGAGGAAAAACGTTTTAGCCATTTATTTTGAAAAGGGTTCCTTACAGTAGGAGTGATTAAGATGTGGAATGCATTGCCACAGGAAGTAGTTATGGCAAACTCTATACCTGCATTTAAAGGGGGCTTAGATGATTTCCTTGTGTTGAAAGACATCCATGGCTACAATTACTAGGTAATGCCTAATGATGTTGATCCAGGGATTTTATCTGATTGCCATCTGGAGTCGGGAAGGATTTTTTTTCCCTTTTGGGACTAATTGGACCATGCCTTGTAAGGGTTTTTCACCTTTCTCTGGATCAACAGGCATATGTGAGGGAACAGGCTGGTGTTGTACTTTGTTCCTTTTTTGAACTCGATGGACGTATGTCTTTTTTCAACCCAAATAACTATGTAACTATGTAAAAGCCAACATATTCCGTAGCACTGTACAAAACGTAGTGGGGAGCACAGATACATGAGTGGTCCAAAATTCTGTACAATCAGGACATCCAGCAATAAAAATACAAATACAGACAATGTTGATTATTGGTGTGAGACATCACCAATACTGGTGCATGTTCATATGATAAATTACATCAGAACAAGAAACACTAGGAGGTCCCTGTCCTTGCAAGCAAACAATCTAGAGGATGTCACTTTTCCTCCAGAAAACAATAATATATTTATATATACTGTATATAAAATTATCAATGTTACACATATACAAGAAAACACACTGGTTACACAACAAGAATAAATAATGCAGTGATGCAGGAGGCCCAAGAGCTAATGAACATTCATGTTGCCTTGGTAACCTACAGGCTCATCAGCTGATCAACCAAAATAGAGTCCAACCTCCCATGGTTGTTGCAATTGTGTTTCAGGTGATGTATAGTATACAAGCAACCACCTGCCATATTAACATGCATGTCATGTTATATGCTTGAAAACAGTTAGGTTACATCTGGATTGAAATATTTAATGCAGATATTGTAGAGTATACTCAAAAAGTCAAACAGACTAAAATTCACACAAATGTGTCAGGGTTATCAAGATGTCAAGCATGCCATACTTATCCATGGGTCACTATGTTTGTTACTTATTTTATTTTTATGTAGAAAGCTGGTTCTAGCATGAGACTGGAAAAATCTCAATATATTTCAGTTGCTGATATTTTTACTGATAATCCACTTCGTTAAGAAAGGGGCCCTGATTTACCCCGAAAAATTGGAATTACCGGTATGCATGTGGACTAATCAAGAATAAAATGATTTATTTTATTTGGTGTGCTGGCCATTAGTCTGGATTTATGGCTTTGTGGCATTGGATACCAAACCTTATTTACACACCATTTAGTCTATATCTGTAAGTAGAAGTAACATCAGCAATGAGACCTATACTTATGCCTCTCTATTTGTCAACGGCAGATATTATCAGGGAATTGCAGTTGTGAACAAAAATGTAATGTAGTGGTTTTCTTTATTTAAAGTGTACCTGAACTGAGATGTAGCATGATAATGATGATGATGATGATGATATATATAGATATATATATACAATACTCCACAGTTTATTTACAGTAGACTGATGTGTAATTCTAACTAATTAGTGGTAATAAAATTGTGTGTGTGGCTAGGGCAAACACTGCTGACTGCATGGACCAGATGAGAAGTTTAATAGATCGTCATTAGGGTCTAAGCCCACTAATGCAGTTGTGTCCACTTTTCAGTTGCACATCAATGTTATGCCTAGGACACACTGCACTGTCTGTTATGCTGGGAATACACCATACAATTTTCTGTTAGATTCTTCTGTTAGATTTTTCTGTTAGATTTTCTGTTAGAATGCATAAATAGATTATTTTCTGGGGAGACTGGTCATTATCTCTGGTGCATTGTTTTCTGGCTATCTCCTGCTGAGTAGAACAATGCTTACTTGCTAGGCAGATAGATGATTAGATAGATAATTTCCAACATGTTGGAATTTAACTATCTGGCAGGTGTAACGATTCGTGATCTGCAGTATCACCAATAAATTAATAATACTAGTATAGCCTGACACGTGACAACCAGTGAAGGATCGTGTTTAGGTGTAACAGTAATACAGATGAAGGAGCCTACCCGAGGAGCAGGTGACCCAGCCTGCAGCTTATGCTCACCTAATGTCGGGGTGAGTCAGACAGTACTGCAGGTAAGAAGGCTAAAGTGGATGATACAATAATGCTGGATAACTGATCACCTATAGATCAAGTGATTCAGAGCGTACTACAGCCCAGTAGTGTTTGGTGCACAGTATAAGGGGAGAGCCACAGTAGAGCAGCACACAAGCTCTCATGAAGGACAGATAGAGTGGACTGTCTTGCAGCCTAGGAGTAGTTGATACAATTGGTACTGTAGCCCGATTTAATTTAGGCGTTACTGCAGCCTAAGCTGGAGAGAGACAGACAGTACTGCAGTCTAAGCTGGAGAGAGACAGACAGTACTGCAGTCTAAGCTGGAGTGAGACAGACAGTACTGCAGCCTAGCAAGTGACACAGATAGTACTGCAGCCTAGAATACCTGAAGAGCAGGTATCCTGACTAGAAGGCAGTATCCTACACCTAGGAGATTGGTGCAGGAAACTGATTTCCCTCACTGGTGGCAGGGCCCACCAGTGCGGGTAGAGTGGTCAGACAGGCAGAGTTTGGCAACGAGCGGACAGACAAAGTACAGAATCGGAAGACTGATTCAACGTCAGGGACAGGCTGGGTCGGCAACGTGAATCAGATAGACAGAGGTACAGAATCGACAAACGGAAGAATAGTCAGAGGAAGCAATAGGTCATAACAAATAAACAATGCACTAGTACTTTAACCACTTTCCCCCCGCCCGTACGAATTTCTCTGTCCCTTTTTCCATCCTTTAACCCCCAGGGACGGAGAAATCCGTACTTTGCGCACTCCCGCCGCTGTCCGCGCTCCCGCTCGTAAACACGCCGCCCGCCGCTAGTAAACACGCCGCCGCCCGCTCGCCCGGAGATCAATGAACGGGAAAATCCATTCCCGTTCGTTGATCTAAGCCCCGCAATGATCCGCTGCTCTCCGATGGGCAGCGCGATCATTGTGATCTTACCCAGCCTCCAAGTACTTCCTCCAAGCTTCCGGAAGGACGCTTGGAGGTCGCATTAAAACAAAAAGTTACTGTGGCCATCTTGTGGCCAAATAGTAAAACTACACCCCACACATTTTTCACATACAAATAAATTACTTTTACACAAAAAATTAACTCATTACCTCCCACACTCCCAATTTTTTTTTTTGTAATTAAAAAAAAAATAAAAAAATGTACAATAAAAAAAAAATACATAAATAGTTACTTTAGGGACTGAACTTTTTAAATATTTATGTCAGGAGGGTACAACACTGTTACTTTATAAACTATGGGCTTGTAATTAGGGATGGACGCAAAACTGAAAAAAATGCACCTTTATTTCCAAATAAAATATTGGCGCAAAACATTGTGATAGGGACAATTTTATAACAGTTTTATAACCGGGACAAAAGGGCAAATACATTTCATGGGTTTTAATTACAGTAGCATGCATTAATTAAAAACTATAATGGCCGAAAACTGAAAAATAATTAATTTTTTCCCAGATTTTTCCTATTTTCCCATTAAAACACATTTAGAATAAAATAATTCTTGGCATAATGTCCCACCTAAAGAAAGCCTAATTAGTGGTGGAAAAAACAAGATAGAGATTGTTTAATTGTGATAAGTAATGATAAAGTTATAGACGAATGAATGATAGGAGCGCTGAAAGGTGAAAATTGCTCTGGTGGTCAGGGGGTAAACCCCCTCAGTGGTGAAGTGGTTAAGCTATCAACAGAATCTAGCTAAGTGTGAATTCCCAGCTCCGGCTGGTTCTAACACACTTTGGGAACTGACTGAGGTCTGAGAGCTAACACAATATAGCATACGCAACAGCAGACGCGGAGCTACTGACAGGCTTGCTCTATATATACCCAGCAAGCTCCACAGCGCCGCCCCCATCCCTCAGCCAATCCAGATGCCCGCTGGAGTCAGCTGACCGCAGGATCAGCTGACTCCCCTCTTAGCTTCATAAAGGTCCTGTTGCTCTGCTCGCGCGCGCATAGCCCTTAACCTGTGAGCAATGGAAGGACCAGGCACAACTCGAGTTTTCAACCGCGCGGCAGAGGCCGCCAGCTGATACGCGGAGATAGCCGCCATGCCGCTAGTCTCTGCGGCGGCATCTCCGCTATTCTTTACAGCAGGTAAATCTTACAGAGAATTTTACAGAAAATTGTATGGTGTATTCCCAGCATAAGCTTTTCTGTAAGATTTACCTGCCAGATAGATAATTTCTAACATGTTGGAAATTATCTACCTAACCATCTATCTGCCAAGCAATTAAGCATTGTTCTACTCGGCAGGAGATAACCAGAAGACAATGCACCAGAGATAATGACCAGCCTCTACCAGTACTTTACAGAAAATAATCTAATTACAGAAAATCTTATGCTGGGAATACACGGTTAGTTTCTTTCTTATCAATCGAGCCGTTGATGGCTCGATTGATAATTTCCGACAGGTCCGATGACCCCGCTCAATCCCCGCCCGTGGAAGATAAGGAGCGCCGGCGGGGACGAGCGGGGATCGATCCAGGCACCGGCGGGTACGAGCGGAAATGCGCCGGGATCGAGCTAGCGGCTCGATCCGGCGCATAATCTATTCCGTGTATGCCCAGCATTACAGAACATCGAACAGAAAAATCTTACAGAAAATTGTATGGTGTGTACTAGGCATTACAGATGTTGAAAAACAGACAGAAGTGGACACAACTGCGTTAGTGGGCTTAGGCCCTTAATCTGTATGCGAGCTAAATAAACATAAACAGTGGCGATAAGTGAGAGTGAGGCAGTTAAATCTTCAAACAGAGATTTTTTTTGAAACCTTAAAAATCAAAATAAGACTATGGACATCCAGGAAAATCCAATATATGAGTATTTCTGTATAAATAATTGTTTAACTTAGAGCTTTATTTTTACTTCAGACTCCTTTTAATCTTTAGCTGCATAAAATACCAGCTAAGTGGATTGTAAAAACATTGAAATCTATATGCCCAATTTAATTTATGATTTTATCTGATAATTAATATGAAGAGGATGCTAGAAGTGAATAGCAAGCAAAAAAGAGCAATCATAAACCAGCTATCTTTTTCACAATTCATTAAACAGAGGAATATAATTCAAAGCAGCCGAATGAACCCTAAGTAAATACTGAATGAACGGTGGCATGTACAGTAGTCCAACCTAACTCAAGCAGAAATTATTTGTGTGAGTCACTTTTCCCTGCAGGATACAAGTTCTCCTTCAGCTTCCCACTAACTGTTTGCATGTATTGTTGTATTAGAAGGATATGAACACAAGCTATGTAGGGAGCACAAAACACCTCCAGATCCAGTGACATTTTTTCTTTTGATAAATTTTAACTTTTATTTTTATTTAAGTTAGTTCATACTGTGGGACATGCATGCAACAGTAAAGTGACACCCCAAAAAAACATTGGTCTAATTAAAGCCTCAACTCCAAACAACTAAGAATCTGTGAAAATTAGAGATGTGCCGTGATAAATTCCGATTCCTGATGAATTTGTGCAGTTTGCTTAACCCATTCGCGTTCCGTCGTTTTCACTTGAGCAATGTTCACCTCTCATTGATTAGCCTATAACTTTATCACTACTTATCACAATGAACTGATCTATATCTTGTTTTTTTCCACCACCAATTAGGCTTTCTTTGGGGGGGGGGGGGGGGGTACATTTTGCTAAGAGCCACTTTACTGTAAATGCATTTTAACAGGAAGAATAAGAAAAAAACTGAAAAAAATTCATTATTTCTCAGTTTTCAGCCATTATAGTTTTAAAATAATACATGCCTCCATAATTAAAACTCACGTATTGTATTTGCCCATATGTTCCGGTTATTACACCGTTAAAATTATGTCCCTATCACAATGTATGGCGACAATATTTTATTTGGAAATAAAGGTGCATTTTTTCCGTTTTCCATCTATCACTATTTACAAGTAGTGTTGGGCGAATAGTGTTCGCCACTGTTCGGGTTCTGCAGAACATCACCCTGTTCGGGTGATGTTCGAGTTCGGCCGAACACCTGATGGTGTTCGGCCTTTTTAGTTCGGGTTCGCCCGAACTATTCAATGCCCGCTGAACAGGGCCGAACAGGGCCCCTGTTCGGCCGAACAGGGCCCTGTTCGCCCGAACATGCCGCAATACGGCCCCCCTATGGGGTCGCAGGCATAAGGGGGGAGCATGCCCCGATCGCGGGGGGGGGGTCGGAAATTCCCCTCACCCCCTCCGCTAGCGCTCCCCCCTCTGCCCACTTCCCCATAAAAAAAGTTTAAGGCAAGTTAAATAGTACTTGGTGGCTGGCCTGGCACTGGCAGTGGAGTGAGGAGGAGGAGTCCGAGTAGCAGAGTGACGAGTTGAGGCCGGGCAGCAGGCGGTTCAGCGGTAGTACCCTTGTGGTACTTCCGCCCTTTCTCTGACCTCACGTCCTCTGTATACGAGGGTACGCGTCACGCGTACCCTCGTATGCGTCATCACGTAGAGGACGTGAGGTCAGAGAAAGGGCGGAAGTACCACAAGGGTACTACCGCTGAACCGCCCGCTGCCCGGCCTCAATGCGTCACTCTGCTACTCGGACTCCTCCTCCTCCTCACTCCACTGCCAGTTCCAGCCACCAGGTACTATTTAACTTGCCTTAAACTTTTTTTATGGGGAAGCGGGCAGAGGGGGGAGCGCTAGCGGAGGGGGTGGGGGGAATTTCCGACCCCCCCCCCCGCGATCGGGGCATGCTCCCCCCTTATGCCTGCGACCCCATAGGGCCCCCAAAATGGGCATGTTCGGGGGTCCCATTGACTTCCATTGAGTTCGGCGTTCGGGCCGAACATGCCGAACATCTGGCCCATGTTCGGCCTGTTCGGCCCGAACCCGAACATCCAGGTGTTCGCCCAACACTATTTACAAGTTTAAAATAAAAAAAAATATATAGAAATATTTCAACTTTACATTGATATTTAAAAAGTTTAGACCCTTAGGTAAATATTTACATGTTTGTTTTTTTTATTGTAATGTTTTTTGTTTTTTTTTAATAAACATTTTATTTGGGTATTTTTGGGAGGGTGGGATGTAAACAATAGTTTTATAATGTAAATGTGTGTTTAGTTTTATTTTTTTTACTTTTAGTTGTAGTTTTACTTTTTGGCCACAAGATGGCGGCCATGAGTTTGTTTACATGACGTCACTCTAGAGAGACGCATGGGGGAGGCAACAGTCAGAAAAAGCGCAGCTTCCGAGAGAAGCTTTCGCTTTTTCAGTGGGGGAGAGGAATCAGTGATCGGGCACCATAGCCCGATTCACTGATTGCCTGGCTAACGAACCGCGGGCCGAGAGCACGCGTGCACGCGCGCGATCGACCGCAGGAGCGCGCATGGTTCCTGGATGTAGAAACTACGTCCAGGAACTAAAATAGGTTAAGGTTAATTCTTCGCTAGGGATGAGTGAATTAAGTCAATCCTGATGTCATTTCCTCCCTTACTCTTTCTTCTCCTAGAAACTTCACTGTCATAGCTAATTTGCTTTGTAAACACGTGATCGCAGCATAGATAAGATTTCAGCATCTCACTGAAATGCCCTCAGCCAATCAGTGAGGAGTAGGAATGTGAGAGGGATTCCTTCTCAGTGGCAAGCTTCCTTCTCATTGGCAATGGCAAAAATAGAGCCAGGCTGAGATAAGATATATTACAGCAGAAACATTTCTGAATAGATTGGAGTGCTTGCAATGGTTGCAGGGTAAGGTTGCAGGCTGCATATTAAACACAGAGCAGTGGGTAAATACAATTTGATTTTTTGGCTGACAATCCCTCTTTAAAGTCAATAGGCTGACTTGAAAGGTTAATAGCAAAGCCCTACACATGTTAGAATGTTGTGAGCATCTGTATGTGGAATGAAGACTTTTCATTGTATGCTGTGCAAAATTAGAGTTCTCCTTAATGCCAGCACATCAAATGGTACTAAAATACCTTTCTAAAAGTTAAAGTAAAAAGCATAAAAACACATAATTCTGCTTCTCTCCCTTCTAAATTTCAAGATTAATACATACCATCTAGAAGCCTCTCCTTTCACTGGTAGTCGGCACCAATGTACACTGTCTACAGTCTTTCTGATTAGGTCCATCTTAAAGCAGAGTATATATATAAAGTCAACCTAACCTTTAGCCACATTTCTGCAGATTTTGGATGTCCCTCGTCAAAATCTGAAACCAACATGACCAGCCCTGTGTTTTTGTTTTTTTGTCATATGACTCCTGCCTGCATGTGCAGATGGTATTGGTCATCCAGGCATTGTGTGACATGCTATTATTTTTCCTCACAAAAATGGCTGTGATAGTGAGAGAAGAGCTGCAAAACTAGGTTGAGTACAGTTTTTATAAGTCACTCTTGGATTTCTACTTCTGCTTCCATTGGTGTGCCAGCCTTAAAATTGGGTAATTCGACATCTAGATAATGTACAAACTAAGCAACTGTAACAGTTTGATGATCAATTCCACTTTAAACTATTACCATGATTTGCTTATTGTCCACATGATACATAAGATGACACCTTTCGTATGTTTGTCAGTTTAAATTCACATTTGTTCACTGAGCCGAGCGTGTGTGCAGGAAAACATAAGTCCTGCTGGGTTTGATGTTTTATGACTCTAGGCCACAGGCTCAAGGCTCTTGCTAGGCACCGAGAATTAAAAGCAGAAACATATCAAGTACCTGACAAGGTCGATCACTCGCTCCCTTGGAGCATTGCTGACTGGCTCCTCGTTTATCATTATGATCTGGTCCCCTGGGACTAATTTACCTTCAGAGGGTCCACCTGTAATCAGAAAGAAGCTCAAGTTATCATTGTGTTGAAAGATATAATGGGTATTTATTTATTTTTTTGCTGCAGTTATTACCTTAATTTGTTTTTTTCAATAAGAAACACATATTACGGTACATCATACAGAGAATAAGATATCTGTTGGTAAAATGGACTCCCACTAATTTCTGCCTTATTCTTGACAAACTCAGGCTCTTAGTTTAGGTCTGTGATCGTATTAGTTACATTTTAGTCTGAGAACACTCGTCTATCATTCAGGCATGATTCATTGAAAGACTAGTAGAAAAATAAACAAATAAGAAGGGAATGTGAAAAAATGTGACTGACTTCAGTATAATTACTGTCCAGTCTCTGGCATACATGTATAAATAGTAATTTTATAAATATTAATAGCGGAGAGCATTAACTGCTCTACACTACTGTGCAGAACTTCAAGACAGCATATCGCACTAAGCTCATCCAAGTCAGAGACAGAGTAGAATGTGTATGTCACACTCAGGCAGGCGGCTGTGGGATCTACCCAGAAGTCTTTTTGAGATCTACCGGTAGATTACGATCTACCTAATGGGCACCCCTGGTTTAATTAACTATTACTATGGATGGATAGTGTAAAGTTGCATATACACGCACTAGGGCCGCCAACGACCTCCCGCTGGGCGGAATTTTAGGCGACAGTAGCGCGTGTGTACTTGCTGTCGGCGGACTGATAAGGCTGTTTCTGAGCAACCTGGGTTTGTTCAGTAAGCCAGCACCTATTCAGTAGGAGACTTTAGGCAAGTCTCCCTAACACTGCTACTGCCTATAGAGCGCGTCCTAGTGGCTGCAGCTCTGTCGCTTTGAGTCCGCCAGGAGAAAAGTGCAATATAAATTTTCTGTATTTGTTTGTTAGTTAGATGAACTTTTACTACTGAGAATGTTGTCCATGGTGTACCTTAACCACTTCAGGACTCAGCCTTTACCCCCCCCCCCCCTTAAGCTCAAGGCGCTAATTTCGAAGATCTGTGCTGGGTGGGCTCAACAGCCCCCAGCACAGATCAAATAACAGGCAGAGCGACCAGATCGCCTCCCTTTTTTCCCCACTAGGGGGATGATGTGCTGGGGGGGTCTGATCGCTCCTGCATGCATGTGGGTGGTGGGGGGGCACCTCAAAGCCCCCTCCACGGCAGGATTCCCCCTCTCCCTCTTCTCCCTCCCTGCCCCGGAGATCGGAGGCTGCACAGGAACGGATCTGTCCTGTGCAGCCTCTAACAGGCTCCTTCCTGTCATGTGACAGCGATCCCCGGCCGCTGATTGGATTGACTACTGTTAGCAGCGTTGTAAAAATGTAAACAAAGCGGATTATTTCTGCTTGTGTTTAAATTTAGCCTGCGAGCCTCGATCGGCAGCCCGCAGGCTATTCGCGGAGCCCCCCGCCGTGAATTGACAGGAATTAGCCGCTCGCGCGAGCGGCTGTTTCCTGATTAATTAGCCTGCAGCCGGCGACGCAGATGTGCGTCGCTGGTCCTGCAGCTACCACTTTACCGACACGCATTATGAGTGGGCGGTCAGCAAGTGGTTAAGTGATTAAATCATACAAAAGTTGGATACTTACCTCAGTCGTGGAAATACTCTAAATAGTCCAGAGCCTTCCCAGCTCCTCCTGTAGCCCACCATGCCAGCACTGGGACCCACTAATCATATGCAACAAGAGCTTGTCAAATATGTTTCTAGTGGCCCTGCTCCCACCGTGTACAAGTGCATTTGGACTTTGAATGTATGAGCAAGGTATATGCATGTCCAGCAGAACAAAGTCATTCATGCACAGCATTTTTCCTCCATTCACAAGTGCTTTGTTCTACTGGGCATGCATGGACCATGTTTAGGTATGTGCTCTTGGCGACCACTAACAGGACAATTTTCACATCTATGTACAGAATTACAAATAAAATATAAAATAATATACATTTAGTAGAATGCTAGCACAGAATCACCTGTGTACTACAAGAAGGTTTGGAAAACTGGACCATTCAATAGGTCTTCAGTAGAGGATAGACAGGTAAAACTATCTATATCACGTCATGTACAATGTACCACTCTCATGTTTTGCCATTCTATTGGAACAAATGTCTACAAAGGATACCAAGCCAAAGACACCTAACAACAAATACCTGTAACAAAGGCCAGAGAAGTGCCTTTTGTTTAACATAATATGTTTTTTCCTATCACAGCTTTCAGGATTAACATTACAGTGTTCGACATGGCTGCTTCGAAATAGTCGCCTACAAGGAGTTAACATTGTTTTAATGATCATTTAACGACCAAGCAACATCTCCAAAGAATAGCTGAGAAACAAAACAAAGCCTCAGTCTTGTGAATTATTAAAATGATTATCTGCCTGTTAATGAATGTTTTATCAGCTACCTTGACTTTTCATTTACTTCAATGTCACAGCACTACTGGCCTACCAAGAGACATTATTACTATATAGTAAAAGTCAAGACAGGAGTAGAGACCAATACAAATAAACTAATCTCTGGTAAATTAAAAATAAATACTCTAACACCTGTTGTGAATCTTAGAAAGCAAGCGATTTACCTATTTAGACTCTCAAAGCAATGACCATATGACGACACAGCATTAGTCTACCAGAAATTCAGAGCTACATCTCATGCTAGTTTAGATGCAGTACCCCAATCATCTGCAAGAAGGGCCAGTGAATGGATTTTTACTGCATAATAGCACATATTGTATAAAAGTTGTTGACACCAAATGCTGGGTTCAAACTATGCCAGATAATTACCTTATCCATTTTCACAAGTGCATTGTAATCTGTTAAGAAGAATTTTAGTGAAACAGGGGAACATAAATAAATCAATACATTGCAAAGGGAGAAATTAAAGAAATGATTGATATTCACCATGTAATTTGTTCATGTTGTTTTATCCACAATGAGCCTTCACGTCATCATCTTTACTACTGGCAGACAAGGCAATAAATAGATAGCATCAACCGACATTATCTATAACCACACCCACTAATATTGTGATTGGCTAAAAGGTTGTTTTTTTTTATAGATATAATATGCTCAGAGGGAGATACTGGTTGCTTGGAGGTTGGAAACAGCTGTTTCTGAAAGGCACACTTTTGATAACAAGTAGTGTCCTCTCCGCCGCAACCCCCATTGATCTGGTGACCTATTTGTCCATGATTGGCTGCTGGGCCCCCCTTGGAGAGGGGCCACATAGCAGCCGCTGTGGCTGCTATAATGATCCCTATCTATGCCATTGTCTTTACTAAAAATGGAAAATTGAGGAGTGTAGACTAGGGATTTAAACAGGGGCGTAGGGCCTGTGGTCGCAACGGTCGCCTCGGCGACCGGGCCCGGCTCCTGAAGAGGCGGGGGAGGGGCCCGGGGGGCCCATGTCCGTTTGGACTCGGAGATGGGATCCCTGCCTGCGTTATTGGGAGGGGGGAGCTGCAGCCGTGGGGAGGGCAGTCCGACCTCTCCCCGGGCCCCCCCCTCCCCCTCAGATGCAGAGTGCGCAGCACACGGAAGCGCTGTAGGCAGAACTCACCTGCCTGCGTTCCAAGCGCCGCTGGTCTCCTCCCGCTCTGCATAGATCTGCTGTTACACACTGCTTCCGGCTAAACAGGAAGCAGTGTGTAACAACATCTATACAGAGCGGGAGGAGACCAGCGGCGCAGGGACGGAGGTGAGTTCCGCCTACAGCGCTTCCGTGCCTATCCGGGGGGGCAGCTACCTACTCTAACCTATCCTGGGGGGCCAGCTACCTACCTAACCTATCCTGGGGGGCCAGCTACCTACCTAACCTATCCTGGGGGGCCAGCTACCTACCTAACCTATCCTGGGGGGCCATCTACCTACCTAACCTATCCTGGGGGGCCAGCTACCTACCTAACCTATCCTGGGGGGCCAGCTACCTACCTAACCTATCCTGGGGGGCCAGCTACCTACCTAACCTATCCTGGGGGGCCAGCTACCTACCTAACCTATCCTGGGGGGCCAGCTACCTACCTAACCTATCCTGGGGGGCCAGCTACCTACCTAACCTATCCTGGGGAGCCAGCTACCTACCTAACCTATCCTGGGGGGCAGCTACCTACTCTAACCTATCTGGGGGGGCAGCTACCTACTCTAACCTATCCTGGGGGCCAGCTACCTACCTAACCTATCCTGGGGGGCCAGCTACCTACCTAACCTATCCTGGGGGGCCAGCTACCTACCTAACCTATCCTGGGGGGCCAGCTACCTACCTAACCTATCCTGGGGGGCCAGCTACCTACCTAACCCATCCTGGGGGGCCAGCTACCTACCTAATCTATCCTGGGGGGCAGCTACCTACCTAAGCTATCCTGGGGGGGCAGCTACCTAACCTATCCTGGGGGGCAGCTACCTAACCTATCCTGGGGGGGCAGCTACCTACTTAACCTACCCTGGGGGGCCAGCTACCTACCTAACCTATCCTGGGGGGGCCAGCTACCTACCTAACCTATCCTGGGGGGCCAGCTACCTACCTAACCTATCCTGGGGGAAAGCTACCTAATCTATCCTGGGGGGCAGCTGCCTAACCTATCCTGGGGGGCACCTACCTCATCTAACCTATACTGGGGGGCAGCTACCTAATCTAACCTATACTGGGGGGCACCTACCTATCTAACCTGGGGGCACTTAATTGTCTAACCTGTATTCGGGGCACCTAGCTAGCCTATACAGGTGGCAACTATACTGGCTACCTATATTGGAGGCACCTACCTAACTAACCTATACTGGGGGCACCTACCTATCTAACCTATGCTGGGGGCAACTATTCTGGCTACCTATATTAGAGGCACCCACCTAGCTAACCTGTACTGGCGGCGCCTGCCTATCTAACCTATACTGGGGGCAACTATACTGGCTACCTATGCTGGAGGCACCTACCTGGCTAACCTATACCGGGGGCAACTATACTGGCGTACCTATGCCTGGCTACCTATACTGGGGGGACCTATAGCTGGCTATAGGGATTCGGATATGTGTGTGCGTCGGGTGTTGCCGGGGGAGGGGGGCTGTTGTTGCCGTGGGGGGGGGGGGCCCACATCCAGATTCCGCATCGGGGCCCAGAGGTTTGTAGCTACGCCACTGGATTTAAATGTAATAAATGATTTGTGTTTTCAAAAGCAATATCACCGTAGAATGTTGTTCAGACTACCAATAATAACACAGTAAAGTTAGTCTGGGTATTCAAGAGTTCAAAATATCAACTGTTAAGAAATACACAAATCAGGGCTGGATTACCATAATGCACTGTAGGCACGTGCCTACAGGCGGCTGATGATAGAAAGGGGGCTCACTCCCCTCCTCGAGCAGGGTACTTCAGGATACATAATACTAAGGGGCACCTGTAGCTACCTATGATGGGCAAGGAAAGTAAGGGAGAAGTGGCAGCTGGGGTAGCCAGCACACTTGCGGTGCCATTCAGTGGGTTTGTAGGTTCATGGAGGGCAAAGTCTAGGGTGCCAGAACATCTGTGCCTATAGGCTCCTGTGAGGTAAATCTAGGCCTGACACAAATGACAAACAGAGAAAAAGAGGAAATCTTGTTATGTGTGCAGTGGAAGCTATGGATAGATTTACATCAACCCCAATGCATTAATCTATGCATGTAAAATAACTGTGCCTATTCTTTATTGCACCTAATGCTCACTTTTACTTTCTCAGTGTACTGAGGTGGAAACAGTGAGTGACTGAAACTACAGAGAGAGAATAAAGCTGTAGAAGCTAGAAGCTCTGTGTTGAAGAATTAATGAAACAAGCTCATGTATAATAAGGAAAACACAGCAAAGCGTGTGGTGATCCAGTAAGATAATTCTGCAGTAAGCAGCAGGAGACACGCACCCTGGTGAGCCATGCTTACATGAGCCGCATTGCAAGGCAGCTGAGAGAGCGCAGGGTCATGTAGACAATACTAAAAGCAGAGTCATGTCATTGATGAACCTCGACAAGCAAATACACAGTGTGACTGCTTTATACTGGCTTCTTTCAAGTCTGTAAAAATGATACCATAATGCAAATAGAAATATGTTTCCTACTCAATATGGAGTGGACACATCTGTCTGCAGCAAAAGATGAAATACCATAAAACCTGTCTAATGTTCAGTACCAATGTACATCAAGCTGCCCCAGGCAGACTGTAATAATGAGGGACCTGTTTATAAAACGTGATCATCTGAAAACAGATTTCCACTTTTCAAAGCCTGATTGCCACTTTTATAACACCTCGTTTATAAAGGTTGGAACAAGTTTTTTGTTCTCTGATGAACATGCAGGTAAAAGTGCAAATTTGTAGTACTTACTGTAAATCCATTACAGAGATCAGATCAGGGGCGTAACTAGACTTAATAGGACCCCACTGCAAAAGTGATAGGATGGGGCCCCCTTGGGCCCGGATTCCCATGCAGGTCACGTGATCGGAAGCCGGCGAATGGCAGCAGAGAGTGTTCTGCTGTGAAGCAGCGTCTGGAAGCAGGAAAAAATGACACACGCTCCTGCACACAGTCTTTGTGAGTGAACCGGGAATTTTTTTTCACCATTTGGCTGCACTTGCAGTTGGGGAGAGAGAGGAGGAGGGGCCCCCAAAGGCTCTGGGCCCTCCTGCAATGGCAGGGGTTGCAGGGGTGATTGTTACGCCTATGGATCAGATCTTTCTGGGCCCTACCTGGGGCGTGGGGTGGAGAGGGGGTGGGCAGGCCAATGTCAGGAGGCAGGCACAGAATATTATATTACATATCAAAACACAGTTTAGCATTAAAAAAAGTATATATAGGGCAGGGAGAGAGATCTGTTGCTGATGCACATCATTGTTTTCAGAGCAGCATTAGAGCCATCTTAATAACTTCTCGACTCAATAAAGAAAGCATTCACAAATAATTTTGTGAAACATTATCTGCATGCACGAGTATTGTCCACAGTACCACAAAGCTGCTTACTCACGAGCGGCTTAATGCTACAGCATAGGTGTGGACTGTAGGCGCTTATGCGCAGTACATCAGCACTTGTACATGGGCAGGAGTGCGGCCACAAGAACAAATATGACAAGTGCTTGTTAGATATGTTTAGAGGGCCCTTGGCTCGGGAATGATTCTGGAAGCCTCTGCATTATCCAAAGGCTTCCCTCTACTGAGGTACGTAACCTTTACCTATTTTCTCCTTACAGGGGGTTCTAAAGGTAAAGTGCAAGTGTTAGTATTATATGCTGTAAATCATCTTTTAGATCAAAGAAGAAATGCTGGATTTCATTCCACTTACATAGACAAACAATAGCTAAATATTTATAATTAAATACTGTAAAAAACAACAACTCAAAAACATTAATACGGTTATTTTCAATACAGCTTGTCTAAGTTTACCACTTAACCAGCTAGCCACGATTACTAAAATTCGTACTGTTAATTTGCACCTTAAGGCTAAAGCACTGTGTCTAATCTGATTCAATTATTTCATTTAACATTTACAGAATGGCAGTCAGATTCTATTTTTAACTTAGTATTATTTCTCAGATTACATTCCAATCAAAATGTGTGGCTAAGAGATTCACGTTTCAGTGCTACACAAAGCAAGCAATGCTGATAGTCTTGAGTCTGAACTGGAGGAGAATGTAACTGATGTGTCTAAAGAGTGTACACTATTCATTCCCAGTCTACAGTCATTATTTCTGAGTCTGTAGAGTCTGCATCACCAACAGCCACTACAACGTATGCAGAGGAGTCAGTGATCTCTTTTCTACTCACCAATTCTTCTGATTCATTGATATAAAAAGTAAATGACTATACAATACAGACAGACAAATAGATAGATAGATGAAAAAAACACACTTTGCGCTGACAACAGTAATTGTGCACTGGGTCGCCCCTCTGGAGATAAAATTGGACTATAGCAATGCCAGAGGTAGGCGCTCACAGTGCCTGCAGGGCACCTAAGTTTCACCTGCCCAAATAAGTAGTGCGATTGAAATGTTATCCTGTATACATAAATTATGCGTACTCTTCAATTGCATAAAAATACAAGACACTCCAGGTAGCAAAAACAATGACCCCCCCAAAAATTAGCATACAGTTCTAATCCAGGAATCAAGGATCTATACACATAGCATTACTAGCTCCACGATAGTTCCCCAATTTATATGCTGTCAACAGTACAGTGAGTTCAAGTCCTTAGGTGGCTATAAATCTCCTCTCAGGTCTACTCTAATCTTCCTCAGCCTCACACCTCAATAAAAAGACTCCACATAGCGTAATACTGTTACTTTAATAAAACCTTTAAAATCAGTTGCACTTACAATTTCCATGAAGTAAAAACAGCGTAGAGTTTTTTCATGCGGGCTCTCCCCCGCTATGTTGGCCGGCTGGCACAGGTATCCCCCTGCTCTGGTGGACTTCCGACCGCCGCGCGCTCAGTCAGTTCCGTCCTCCCACCTGTGAGATCCCTCCGTGCCGCGTGTGTGTTCGTGCTGTCTCTTCCACGTTAGGCCCCTCCTTACATGTTTCATCACTACGTGACTCATCATTTATTAAAGTAACAGTATTACGCTATGTGGAGTCTTTTTATTGAGGTGTGAGGCTGAGGAAGATTAGAGTATACTGAAGCTGCCTTGGATTCGGATTAAATCTTGCCAGTGTGGTGAGGGACGACCCGGTGACTGTCCCAAGGCTCCTTATGACCTATCAGTAGGTCCTTATATCCGGTGAGTGTATCTCACAGGGGTGTGGTGAAGGCTTTCTTCTGTACCTGAGAGGAGATTTATAGCCACCTAAGGACTTGAACTCACTGTACTGTTGACAGCATATAAGTTGGAGAACTATCGTGGAGCTAGTGATGCTATGTGTATAGATCCTTGATTCCTGGATTAGAACTGTATGCTAATTTTTGGGGGGGGTCATTGTTTTTGCTACCTGAAGTGTCTTGTATTTTTATGCAATTGAAGAGTATGCATAATTTATGTATATAGGATAACATTTCAATCGCACTACTTATTTGGGCAGGTGAAACTTAGGTGCCCTGCAGGCACTGTGAGCGCCTACCTCTGGCATTGCTATAGTCCAAAATAGATAGATAGGTAGGTGAAGTGTCTAGGCCATACCATAAATTCATAGAGTGGTCATAATTTGCATCTTCCTAGTTTAGATATAAAACTCAGTATCCTCGTATGCAGGGCTGGGCCGAGGCAGAGGCCAGAGAGGCTCCAGCCTCAGGGCGCAGTGTAGGAGGGGGCACACAACTTACTCAGCTATCATTCCCCTATTGTGTTTAAAGCAAAGAGAAATATGAAAAGGGGATACATAGCAGTTACTGCCAGCCAGATAACTAGAGATTAAGGTGTTGGGTGCCCGGCGGATCGCTCAAACTCACTCTTATCAAGTGAACGACAGTCTGTACACACGCCCAATTTAGCGGGCGAACGACGGAACGTTGAAACGACTCGTCATTCACGGAAATCCGACGTGTGTATGGGCCTTAACTCTAAGGCCGGTTCACATTAGCATTTTTTTGCGGGTCGGAGCCGGACCGTATACTGTACAAATGGAACGGACGCGAACGGATCCAATGTTAATCTATGGGACCATACACATCCGTCCATCTGGATACGTTACCTACTTTCCGGTCCCCGGATCAAAAAAATGCTGCAGGCCCTAATTTTCCGGACCTTTACTCACTGCGGATCTGAAATGGAAGGTTATAGGGCAATAGGAACCAATAGAAAACGGAACTTAAAAACACACTGGCTATAAAAACTGACATTTCTAGCCGCTTCCCGTGTACTCTCTATGGTACAGCGGCCATCTTGGCTTGTTTGGGACATGGGCCTAGCGGGGCTGCATGAGTGGGATCCATCCCAGTTCATTGATTTCTGGAAAGAGATGGAAGACATCAGGCCATGCAGCATCTAGGACCTGATTGTCCAAGTGCAGGGGCAACCTTTCAAGGAGCAGAGGGTGCACCCACCATCTCCTGCGAAGAGCAGGCCTCCGTCCCACATAGTGGTAGGTGAAAATTAAAAACTAGGCTATTCCAAGCCAGAAGCTGTAGAAATACACTGGATACATTGTCCAAACAGAAAACTCTCTCTCCAACAATGACCACAATGTATTTACAGATCATTCAGAGCTCTGGTGTATATATAGCTATCTTTAATGCTAATTTTAGAACTTCCCCTTTAAAACATAAACTGACACAAAATGTATGCAAAACGGATACAACCGGAACTGAAACGGACCGGAAACAGATTTAAACTAGTCCACAACGGATCCGTTCAAACGGACAACGGATCCGTTGGAGCTGACAGTTTTGGTACGAAACGCTATTGTGAACCGGGCCTAACAGCCATCAGTGTGTGACAGCTGAGGTGGGGGTGAAGGTGGGGTGCGCACTTTGGTGTCTCAGCCTTGGGTGCTGGAGGACCTTGTCCCGGCTCTACACGTATGCTAAAAAGACCAGGCCAGAATCAGTGTTCAAACTCTCTGACCAATTCCATTGATTCACCCCGTTACCAATTTCAAGTAATATTAAAATGTTTTGCATCTTCCACTGCTGGATAATGAGTTATATAACTTCAATACGCATGTCATACATAAAAAACATGTCAGTCTGCAGCTTCTATAATTTTCTAGCAAACTTGCTAGAAAACCCTGGCAATGGTATATTGTTTGGTGTAGAAGGCTTCCAAGAATTGCTGACACAGCAGAAACAATTGTTATATCCCTTAACTGTGACTACAACCCCAGTGCATGATCTGGCATTCTGCATCTTATAGCTTATAAACTGTATTGTGTTGTCTTTCAGAGACTGTCACCCATATTATCATTGTCTGTAACCTTATTTATTGTCTAGTGCTGCATAATATGTTGCAGCTATATAATTAATTAAATAATAATAATACATTTTTTTCTAGTTTTACTGTAATGACAGACTTATTACTTAATATCTCTCAACTAGAGTACTCACACCCAGTAGTGTACCAAAGGAGTTCTGGGCCCCAGTGCAAGTTTTACATTGGGCCCCTCAAGCACTCTATACATAACATATTAATACAACACAATACCAGGGACAACCACAGTGTCAGAGGTGCAAGAAGGGGATGGGAAACAGCTTGTTAATGATTACTGCTATTCATGGCTCCTATAGAAGTGATTATTACCAGCACAAGACCAATAAAGAGCTAATACTGTGGTAGAGGGAGAGCCGCCTGGGGCCCCTCTGGCCCAAGGGCCCCGGTGCAGTTGCAACCTCTGCACCCCCTGTTGTTCCGCCACTTCTCACACTCAACTCAACAGCAGGTGTCAACATTACTAGTAAACTGTTGCAGCAGGACAGTATGTGATACACTATGTGTCCAGGGCCAGCACTTCCATAGAGGCAAAAGGGGCAATTGGCCCATGGCCCTAGAGCTTCTAGAGGCCCCCCCAAAGTGTCTCCTCCCCACCCCAACTCTAGCTATTGTGACCCATGGGTACAGGGCTAATTTGCACTACCTGTTGCCAGGGTTAAAACACAGCCAAAGTCTGAAACATAGAGTGAAGTGATGCCTCCTGTGTCCTGCCTGAATTATGTAAGACTCTGCTATGTGTACACTTTGCATTTGTTGGGGAAAGGAGGAGGAAAATAATGGGGATCCCAACAATTCTTTTGAGGGAACATAAGATAGACACCTGATGATATTGTGTGATGGGTGGGGTAGGAAGGGATCTGGCAACAAGCTTGAGAGCCTTGGGGTGGATTTACGGTGGAGGATGGCGGGGGGGGGGCAAGTTACTTTTGCCCCGTAATAGCTAGAACCGGCCCTGTGTGTGTCTGATTATGTTATCTCATGGCCCAGCATTAAGTTTAATTTGTGGATGTATCCCTGTTGTTAAGACGGCAACATAGACCTGCATTTCGAGAGTTCTGTTCCCATCAGTGGTGGGCATGGTGGCTTTTCAAGAAAAGACCTCTGTCAACCACAAAAGGAGCCATACTGCAGTAAAAGGCAGTTGATGAAGATGAGAAACTTTAAAGAAGACAAAGATAATTAAATATTAAAAATGCCTGTGTCTTTCATTGACTTCAACTGTTACTCACTGGGCCAATTTGTATAGTGTCTCAGAAAAACGCAACACTATACAATTTGTATAGTGTCTCAGAAAAACGGGGGGGGGGGGGGGGGGGAGAGCGCTTATCTTGTTTATCCAAATTTAGGACAACTAGGTCTTCCCTTAAACCCTTGCTTCTGTTATCAGGCGGCCAGTTGGGGTATGGGGATCTGAGAACTACCCAGACAAACTATTTTGTATAGAACTATTATGCACTGTGACTGACTGACCCACCCAACCAACCAAGGCTTTTGTGAATGCCTAGAAGGGTACTTGTTTAACATAATAATGCTGGTAATGTGTTAACAAGGTTTGTAGTTGTCTCAGCACCGCTACATTCTTAAAACAATACTAACCAAATGGGAAGTGGGTTCTCTTGTGTATGAGCCAAAAAACACTTGATCTGCCCATTAGTTTCCTAAAAAAACGGTGATTTAACATGAAGCATATAAGTGTATTTCACCCGCATGAAGGCCTCACCAAGGGCAGAAATGGCCCTACTCCACACAACTTCAGAGACTCAAAGTTCCTTACCACATAAAGCTTTTCTTCCCCCTTGCATCCCTTCTCCAAAGCTTCAAAAGAATCACCGAGTATCCCAATCTTACAGGTCAGCAGCACCGTCACATAACCTATGTTGCTTTATGTTTTGGTCCAGGAACAAACAACTTCCACTGACGCTCTCTTGAAGCCTGCTGTCAGAAGCCTGCAGGCTTTGATGCCTGTGCTGCAACCCCTTTATTCATCCCAGTGAGAGGGGTTGTTGAGTGGCAGCTTTGCCTGTCCCCTTACTGATTGAAGGTGGTGGTGAGTGCCAGCACTACAATCCCAAGTTCACAACTAGGTTAGGATACTATCTGCATGGAGTTTGCACATTCTCACTGTGCTTGAGTGGGTTTCCTGGAGGCACTCTGGTTTCCTCCCACATCCTAAACTCATACTGGTAAGTTATTGGGTTTCCTCCAAAACTGCCATGAGACTATAGCAGGAACATTACTTGACTATGGCTATGGAAGGGATTACACTGTGAGCAAAATAAGGGACATTTAGTTACAACTGGAAAATACAGTGCTGTATAAATGCACAATAATAATAATAATAATAATAATAACATCTTAAACAAGGCTGACATTACTTGTATACAGTGAATGCTGTGGTCTTATTTGTAATTCTGCTCTGATAACCCGATCGCATCAACTCAGTGAATTTAGCCACCAGCACAGTTATAGGCATGCAACGTGGTGAAAATGTCCTTGTGGATTAGTACTTTTTTTGGCAGGTAAGTAAAATAAGAATAGAGGGTTTGTTCCAGAGGCAACCTGACAGCCAAGTGGCCTTGCTCTTAAATTTCTTTTGTTCTGTTGTGAGAGTTTGTTTCTCATGTTTTATAACCTCTTTGGAATAGGAAGGAATCCTTGGCCCTGAAGTTACGGCTTATGCTTGCTCATTTGTACTCTCTCACTGCAATCTTTTCTGTCAGCAGTGTCCCAACGTGTGTGACGTCTAGTCACTTGGAACAGTCTGTAACAGGCTGCATGTAGCATACGAATGAGCTTGCTTCAGGAATCAAGCAAAGCAAAATAAATGCCTCTGCATGGGTAAGTTAATTTATCAGCTGCTGCACTTTGATATGAACTGAAAAAGAGAAAAATATGTAGCAGTAAGCGCAGCAAATAAGTCATTTAAATGATGTTTGGTGACTTTTATAGAGAGAAATGTATTTTAGGGCTGAGATTGGCAGATTTTCCTTTTTATTTTCTAATCAATCTCTTCAATGCACTGCTGCTCAAGAATAGCAGGATGGCTATTTGGTTAGCATAACAAATATGCATCTAAATAGAACTAATTATAGTTGTATTCCAGCTCACTTAACTAAGTATTTGATTAGAAGTTTAATTGCAACCTTTCCTGAATCGTTAAATGTGTCGCCACAAAAAGGATACATTTGTTACTGCTACTACTTCATTGTAGATTCCAGTTTAATAGGGTGAGGAGGAAAGACAATGCCTTGCAAATCGTATCATCCTTATCACTGCAGAATTCTAGGGTAATGGCAACCTACTCATTGGTCACACTTGCTGCCACACAGGCTGCAGCCTCTTGGTAAGGTCAGTGGCGTAGCTAAGGAGCTATGCCTTGGCAGGGCCCAGAATGTAAAACTTGCATCGGGCCCCCCCCCCCCCCCCAAGCACACTATACATAGCAATTTATATAAAAGTGATTAATACCAGACAGGACCAATAGAGAGCTAAAACTATGGTTGAGGGAGGGACCCTCGTGGCCCCTCTGGCCCAAGGGCCCTGGTGCGGTCGCAACCTCTGCACCCCCTATTGCTACGCCACTGGGTAAGGTGCTGGCTGGGTTTCCCAACCATTTTGTACAGGGGCCACTTTTTCTGGGGGAACAGGACACACTGGGGGATTATAAGGTCTGTTCTGTACATCTGCATGCAATATGTTACAGGTGAATAATGAAGTACTGCCAAGTTATTTGCATTTTGTTGCCATTATAGCATTGACTGGATAATGTACTGGTTAAGAGCACTGCCTCTGACATAGAAGACCAGGGTTCAAATCTTGGCTGTTCCTATTCAGTAAGTCAGTACCTATTCAGTAAGGAGTCCTTGGGCAAGACTCCCTAATAGGAATGGCTCAGCCTAGGAGAACTCATGGAGAAGCACATGATCAGTTTGATCAGCTGATCAATTTGTAAGCCTCTGATTTGCTACGATGAATTCCTGGTTTAACACATGATCATGACCAGCAAATCAGAGGCTTACAAATCTATCAGCTGATCAAACTGATCACATGCTTCTGCATGAGTTCTCCTAGGCTGGACCATCCCTACTCCCTAACACTGCAGAGTGCATCCTTAGTGTTTTAAGTCAGACAGGAGACAAGCACTATAATAATGTTGAAATCATTAATATTAAAAAAGAAATGCAGTGAAAATAATTTAATGAAAAAAAGAGATTTATTTTTACAATAATTATTTATAAATGATTTACTCATTTTTTACCCATTGTAAAATCTTTCCTCTAACTGATTTACATTCTGAAATGTATCACATTTTATCATGGGCAAGTGGGTATCAGCTACTGATTGGGATGAAGTTTAATCCTTGGTTAAAGTTCCTCTTTAAAGGACGCTGAATGATCACTGACCTGTAACTGAAGGCAACCACTGCTACTGTGATACAGGTGATACAGGAGACTATGTCGCCACAAAAACAACAACCATGTTACACTAGATTACTAGCATTGGCTATGTTCAGTGCATTTATGGATTCTGATAGCAAATCTCTCAATAGTGGTTTTAGGCTACCCCATAGTTCATATTTAGGCATCCACTACTTACATAGATATCTGCCCTATGGCACACATCCTATATAACTCATGGCCCAGCTCACTGCAGGTCCTTGTTTTAATGATTCTACACATTTTCATACACAGATGTGTGTGCATAAAGTGAACCTGTAACCTACTGTTTAAGGATTGACATTCAGGTGTTTATAGTGCCTGTCCCTTCCTCGTACGGAATAAGGAGACCAGGGTCAGACTGGGACACTAAGGGCCCACCAAGAAAGTTTCAGCCTGCCCCACCCCCCCCCCCTCCGATCCCCTCCCCATTTTGGGCTCACATACACATGTACTCTAGAAATTTTGCATGATTATGGTAGGGAATAGATTGTGAGCACGTCTGAGGACAGTCTCCAATAGGGATATGTCCACATGCAGCGCGCCACAGCAAAAATAAATGGGTGTCACAATGCACTGGAACATGGGCATGGTCATGATGGGTCATGGGCAGACTTAAAAAAAAACACAAAATAAGTAGCGGTGTTATTCACAGAGATTAGGTCCGACCAGATACATTTTAGATAAAATAATCAAGTAGTTGCATGCCTCATGATAATTCATCAAGTAGTCAAATGGCAGCAGATTTCCCGACAAAATGCTATCAGTTTGGCAGCAGATATCCCCACAAAATGCAATCAGATTGGCAGCAGATATCCCCACAAAATGCAATCATATTGGCGACAGAATGCCCACAAAATGCAATCAAATTGGCGGCAGATTTCCTCACAAAATGCAATCAGATTGGCAACAGATTTCCCCACAAAATGCAATCAGATTTCCCCACAAAATGCAATCAGATCGGCAACAGATTTCCCCACAAAATGCAATCAGATTGGCGACAGATTTCCCCACAAAATGCATTCAGATTGGCAGCAGATTTCTCCACAAAATGCAATCAGATTTCCCCCCAAAATGCAATCAGATTGGCGGCAGATTTCCCCCCAAAATGCAATCATATTGGCGACAGATTTCCCCCCAAAATGCATTCAGATTGGCAGCAGATTTCCCCACAAAATGCATTCAGATTGGCAGCAGATTTCTCCACAAAATGCAATCAGATTTCCCCACAAAATGCAATCAGATTGGCAACAGATTTCCCCACAAAATGCATTCAGATTGGCGGCAGATTTACCCACAAAATGCATTCAGATTGGCAGCAGATTTCTCCACAAAATGCATTCAGATTGGCGGCAGATTTCTCCACAAAATGCAATCAGTTTTCCCCACAAAATGCAATCAGATTGGCAACAGATTTCCCCACAAAATGCAATCAGATTGGTGACAGATTTCCCCACAAAATGCATTCAGATTGGCGGCAGATTTCTCCACAAAATGCAATCAGATTTCCCCACAAAATGCAATCAGATTGGCAACAGATTTCCCCACAAAATGCATTCAGATTGGCGGCAGATTTACCCACAAAATGCAATCAGATTTCTCCACAAAATGCAATCAGATTGGCGGCAGATTTCCCCACAAAATGCATTCAGATTGGCAGCAGATTTCTCCACAAAATGCAATTAGATTGGCGGCAGATTTCCCCACAAAATGCAATGGGCACAAAGCGGTGGGGAGGGGGGGAAGCCTCCCCCTTCCTCGCCTAGGGCCCACCCCTTCCACGATCCCAACTCCAAAATTGCAGCCAGCAGCGGCAGCGAGCGGGAATCACTTGCCGAGAGCTGCTGGTCTGGTCTCCTGCACTGCACTGTCCAATCACGCTCTCACAGGAAGTACTGCAAGAGCGTTACTATGTAACTATGTAACTATGTTATTGGACAGTGTCAGTGCAGAAGACCAGACTGAACATGTACACCAAGGAAGTACACAATGCCACCCTTTGGCCTTTTGCAGTGTGCGCACACACATTGTTGCATATTCCAAATACCCATCTCAGCAGCAAAATGCTTAAACTGATTATCAAATCTTGTTTAAAAAGTCCAAGTTTCTCTAAGCAGACAGAGACTTTGTGAGGGCGCTAGCACCCGCCGCTGGCATAATATAAGTTATGTCAGAGAGCTCTGGGCCCACTAGCCCAACTTCAGCTGCATCCATGTTATTTATAAGATAGCACATAACACTTTTACAGTACTTGCTTACTTGATAGATATCCACCCATGGGTGATGCTTAAAGGACATCTGAGATGAAAATAAGCTTATGAGATAAACAATTGTATCTATCCTCCTTCTACTAAAAATGACTTTTTTAGATGTCCCACATTTTAATTTTATATTTAAAAGTAGTTTTTAAGTTTTTACTGTTTCATTGTCTCTGCTCAATGACACCTTCATTGAAGTATGCCAGAGCTCAAATCTATGAATTATTGACCCTTTTTATCTCTTTCCTGCTCCAGGAAGCCATTTACTGACAGGAAAGTGTTTTATGGCTGTAATTACTTATCAGTGATCGTACTTACACACAAACTGGAAGGTCATCTTTCTTCACACTCTTCCCCTGTTGCTCCTCTCTGTCAAGTACTTCATTGTTTACCAATTAACCAAAGGATCCAGATCAAACTCTTAATTCTAACCTACAAATCTATCCACAGTTTCTCTTGTTAAGAAAATAAGCAGTCATTATATTACAGTATACATTACAACAATTTGTTTAAGCATTATATAAGCATTCTTGTGTTATTTACTGAGACAAAGGGCTGTTAATTGTGGCAAAATAATTTCAGAGATAGCCAGCACTTCACAATAAGATAAAGTAAATATCACTTTCATTCTTCACATGATATAGTCACTCCGCAGAGTCAATGTTTTCAGACTGCATAGGGTTCCTTTCTCAGGACCGCAACAGCACACAGAAGGAAAAAAATAATACAACTTCACCATACAAATTGCTTTTCAGTCAGAAGTTAAGTATTTAGTCACCTAGGAGACAAGATGTGGGGGGAATCAGGAGATCACTCCACTTTCCTGCCAGCAAAGGCTATAAGCATATATCGAGCTTCTGCTGCTAATGGTAAAATTCTGCATAATTGCTTGTTGCATAATTCTAAGTAATTAAACCATAGAACAGCTACATTTTAAAGGGACTTTATCATCAGTTTTTATGTTAGACGTTAATATAGATATTTTAGTAAACGTATATTTTTCATGCAAACTAAACTGCATGCTTCCAAAGTCTTGGTGGGCCCTGCCTGCACTTCTTCTATCTATCGGATATTCAATATGCAGACATGCATCCTGCAGATGTCACAACCTGGCCTTTGCAGAGGCTAGTATATATAGTCAGAAGTGACCTCTGCTGTCCTTGCATGTTATATCATATTATGCGACAAATAGCATGATGAGGCCCTAAGGCTGCATTCGTTCACCTTACTGATCTCTCTTGAATGGACTGAGTCATAAAATAAGGCTGTTGTGAGCACAATATTGCCACTGGCTATCTGTGAGTTTTGAGCCCAGGTCTCTTTAAATTTTGCTCTATGTATTTGCCCAGCCTTGTGAGCTCTTCACATGATGGTTATCAGCCTGATTGGGTGACTACCAATTTCTTTGCTGTGTATTGTTTGGTGTGTGCAGAGACACATGGGGAATCTGCTGATGGTTCCGCCCCCCGATGTCAGACTGCACCCTATGAGGTTAGGGGCTCATGGCCCTGTGGGGACCTCAGGTATGTTTGCTCTTAGGCTTTTTATCTCATATCAGACATTTGTCCAATGTTGGATACATCTATGAGATTGGCCTTGAGGCCGACAGAGCTGCTTAACCCACATGCCTGTTGGATATGTGACACCAACAATCTAATTTATTTTGGGATGTTGTGTTAGCCGCTGGCTATTTGTGAGTTTTGCACCCAGGTCCCTTGAAATGTTGTTGTGCGCACAAAAGTCCATGTTCCCAAAAGTTTGCAACCATCCCATCATCAGATATCCCTGGTCCCAGCTGGGAGATGACATTATATGAAGACATCCTTGCATGAAAGTACAGGCAAAAATAGGATCTACCAAAGCTCCCTCCCAGCAGATTGTAACAATCAGCTGTCAGCTGGAGATAAAGGGGATAGGCTTTGTGACAGCAAGGAACATGAAGACTTAATGCAAACCTGTGCAAATGTCTAAATGTTCCAGAAGTTTCCCATGTCCTCCTCCTGGCCACTGATCTAGCACTGGGACCCTCAGGAGTTTGCGGCTGCGCTCCTGTATGTGAACAAGCATGGCCGCACTGTGCAGGCGCAGAACAGCTTGCGCCTGTGCTGTAGCAAGGAGCAACTTTTTCTGCTGAGTATGTTTGACTCCGTAGTACTGCGCAGGTGAAGAGCTGTCTGCAACTGTGCAGTGTGGTTGAGCTCTGTTGACAAGCCCTTGTTGATGAGCTCTGGGAGTCCCAGCGCTGGAATGGCAAAAAGAAGAGGGATGAGGGAAGAGTCTGGATTTTCCAGAAACATCACTCTACTTAGGTAAGTACTTTTTCCCTCCAGGTACACTTTAAGCCAGATCAGGGTCATCCACAAGCTAACCTAGGCAGGTGCCTGGGGCCTAATGAATTTCAGGGGACTAAAAGCCACTTTCTTTGACAACTCTCCCACCTCAGATTACCAAAAGGACCATAAAGATGAGTCATAGCTACTACCTTGCCTTGGGCCCCATTTAATATGAATCCATCTTTGCGTTATGCCTTCTACACACAGTAGACAGAGCTTGACTCTTAAACAGTAGAGGCAAACAAGCACATTGTTCTTTCCCTTCCCCTCCCATGTGATAGCTTCTTTATTGTGTACAGCCCCATCATGCCTCCTTCCAGCACTATAGAAACAGTATATGTTGCCCTATGCTGAGAATACACGGCTCGATTCTGAGTTATTTAGATGGCTCGATAGATAATTTCCGACACGTCTGATCTCCTGCCCGATCGTTTCGCCGCTTAATTCTGCATCTAGGATAATGGAAAAAGATAAGAAAAACGAGCGGAAGATAAGAGAATCGCCTGCAAAATTGAGCGGGGGATCGATCGAGCAGAAGAATCGAGCGGCAAAATCGAGCTGTGTTTGCCCAGCATAACTGTAGCTAAGCAACATGTCTGTATAAACTTGTGACTGGAGCTGTAGCTTTAGCGATTGGGTCCTGATTGCTATTGGCAATAGTTATTGTGCGTATGTATTGACCTGTGAAATCTTTTTGGAGACATCAGGTCTGCTTTAAAGAAAATGTCTAATGTAAACGTGTTTCTATATATAGTTTGCAAACAAACTATATTCACTTGGAATAGACAAGTTTGCTCATTACACATCCAGACAGTGTCCCTGCTTAGCATTGATTGTGCTTTATTGTTTGTTCAATGCAAAGCTATCAGTCTGCTCCTCTGATTGAAATAAAGAGCTTTCCATGTGGATAATTTATTTATCCCAGCTTCTGTCCAATAGCAATGCCTATCATTTCCCATGATAAACAGGTAGCGACTGAATGAAGAAGCACAAATCCTTATATGAAGTGCCCTAGTAAAATATGGCACAACACACACATACAACTGTGGAGGCTGTGTCAGAAAGTATTTTCAGGTACATTTCACCATAGTTACTCAGAACAAGAACCAATTGTAACTATATTGTATTTCCATTTAAAACAGAAGAGCATCATCAGGGGCGTTTCTAGGGTCCTTGGAGATCAGTGGCACCTGTGGGCACCAGGCGGGGAGCGCGCCGCGGCAAAAAATGGGCGTGGCAATGTGGTGAGTGGGCGTGGCCATGGGTGGGGCCAAATGTACATGAACTTAGCAGCGGTGTAAGCTACGGATAACGGGCCTGCCCATCGAAATATTGGACGGAGCCCCCTGTCCTTTATTTCGATCATTTACAATCAGTATAGGCATAAATCAAAGATGTATACGCACATAAAATTTTGATTGGTCAATCACTGACCCCCAATTTCCCACCCCCGTGCAGTAAGTGGGCCAACAGACAATGAATTTTATGAACAGAGCTAAAATTGGCTAATCAAAATTGCATGTGTGTACCAGGCTTTACAGCTAATACTGTACATACTGAAAGTAGCAGGGATCAGCATACAATACAGCTGGTTTACAATCAATAAAGGCACAGAGTAACACCTTACACTGTACACACTGGAGGTAAATCAGCACACAGTGCAAGCACTAGAGAACAGCGTATACTGTACATACTGTAGGCAGCAGAATTCAGCACACTGCAGCTAGCGTGCCAAAAATATGACGATCACGTTGTGCGGCGTGCTTATCGCGCCGCACCAAAAAATGGGTGGGCCATGGACCAGAATATAGGTGTGGTAACGGGTGGAGACAAATTTACATGAACCTAGCAATGGTGGGACATCAGATTAGGACAGTGGTGGCGAACCTTTTGGAGGCCGAGTGCCCAAACTGCAACCCAAAAGTCACTTACCGGTATCTATCGCAAAGTGGCAACAGCAATTTAAACTAAATACTGTACAAACGTTTTAACTCATACATGAACATTATGGAAAATCCAAGTTGAAAATAAACTGTGAAGATAAACAATTTCATCCATCCTACTCCTGAAAAATGTATTCAATTTTTTAGAACCTCCCAGTTTTATTTTCTGTTTTAAAACGCTAAAAAAGTAGGTTTAATGCTATTGTCTCATATGATAAGGATTCAGCTTTTCCCAAAGTCTCGCAGTTAGCAATCATGTGATCCCCAACAAGACATATTCAGCAATCATGAGGCCCCCAACAAATCAGGAGGCCCCCAACAAGACAAATTCAGCAATCATGAGGCCTCCAACAAATCATGAGGCCCCCAACAAGACAAATTCAGCAATCATGAGGCCCCCAACAAGACAAATTCAGCAATCATGAGGCCCCCAACAAATCATGAGGCCCCCAACAAGACAAATTCAGCAATCATGAGGCCCCCAACAAATCATAAGGCTCCCAACAAGACACATTCAGCAGTCATGAGGCACATAAATAGACAGCATTTCACATAAATAGGCAGAATGCCCCCTTAATATGGTAGCCCCCCCAAGTTAGGTAGTGAGTGACAGGGACCCCCAGGTTAGCTAGTGAGTGACAGGCGCCTCCAGTTAGGTAGTGAGTGACAGGGACCCCGATAGTGAGTGACAGGGAGCACCTTTAGGTAGTGAGTGAGTGCCAGGGAGCCCCTTTAGGCAGTGAGTGAGTGACAGGAAGCCCCTTTAGGCAGTGAGTGAGTGCCAGGGAGCCCCTTTAGGCAGTGAGTGAGTGACAGGAAGCCCCTTTAGGCAGTGAGTGAGTGACAGGGAGCCCCTTTAGGGAGTGAGTGAGTGACAGGGAGCCCCTTTAGGGAGGGAGTGAGTGACAGGGAGCCCCTTTAGGGAGTGAGTGAGTGACAGGGAGCCCCTTTAGGGAGTGAGTGAGTGACAGGGAGCCCCTTTAGGGAGTGAGTGAGTGACAGGGAGCCCCTTTAGGGAGTGAGTGCGTGCCAGGGAGCCCCTTTAGGGAGTGAGTGCGTGCCAGGGAGCCCCTTTAGGGAGTGAGTGAGTGACAGGGAGCCCCTTTAGGGAGTGGGTGAGTGACAGGGAGCCCCTTTAGGGAGTGAGTGCGTGCCAGGGAGCCCCTTTAGGGAGTGGGTGCATGCCAGGGAGCCCCTTTAGGGAGTGGGTGCGTGCCAGGGAGCCCCTTTAGGGAGTGAGTGAGTGACAGGGAGCCCCTTTAGGGAGTGAGTGAGTGACAGGGAGCCCCTTTAGGGAGTGAGTGAGTGACAGGGAGCCCCTTTAGGGAGTGGGTGCGTGCCAGGGAGCCCCTTTAGGGAGTGAGTGCGTGCCAGGGAGCCCCTTTAGGGAGTGAGTGAGTGACAGGGAGCCCCTTTAGGGAGTGAGTGAGTGACAGGGAGCCCCTTTAGGGAGTGAGTGACAGGGAGCCCCTTTAGGGAGTGAGTGAGTGACAGGGAGCCCCTTTAGGGAGTGAGTGAGTGACAGGGAGCCCCTTTAGGGAGTGGGTGAGTGACAGGGAGCCCCTTTAGGGAGTGAGTGCGTGCCAGGGAGCCCCTTTAGGGAGTGGGTGCGTGCCAGGGAGCCCCTTTAGGGAGTGGGTGCGTGCCAGGGAGCCCCTTTAGGGAGTGAGTGAGTGACAGGGAGCCCCTTTAGGGAGTGAGTGCGTGCCAGGGAGCCCCTTTAGTGAGTGAGTGAGTGAGTGACAGGGAGGCCCCCCCTCTAGCCGCCGCCGCTCCCCCCCTACCTCTCAGCAGACCTCAGGATCAGCGGCGACCCGACCAGATGTACAAGCGGGCGCTGGACGCACCCGCTCGATATGCGGAAGTGATGTCACTTCCGCATATCAGTGCGGGCGCTGGGTCCTAGCGCCCGCACGATTGGTCGCCGGCTCGCCGCCTGATCCTGAGGTCTGAGACGAGTGTCAGTGACGCGGCGGCTGGAGGAAGCCGCTGTCTTGACAGAGGGGGCAGCCGGGCGGAGATCCGTGGCACCCCAGGAAAGATTGGGGGCACGTGCCCCCCTAAAACAGGGCTAGCGACGCCCCTGAGCATCATCATTGTTTCTAGTGACTTCTATAATTTTACACATTTTTCATAGTACCACAGCCATTGTAACATTTTATACGTAGATGTGTAGATGAATCTACTAGCATCTATTGTAATCATCTACTTGGGCACTATGGATGTGATGGATGGATGTGATTGGGTGAACACCTTTAAAAGCTCTGTGTGCAAGCTATAGCCTATCTGGACACTAGTGGGGTTAGTGGAATCCAGTAAGTATTAAGACATTATAGCCTTAGTAAGGACCCATTCCAAGCCATTTCCAGGTAAGCTTTAGTCATTCCAAGTGTTCTCAGCAATGTCATCCAATACAGCAATCGTAGCATGGATTGCAATAACTGCTTTTTTTCTCAAGCTATTCTCATGAAATATTCACAGAAAGATCAGAAATACAACCCATAGTACCCCCCCTCCAGCCACAGCCTCAAGAAATGTGTCCTGGTACTTTTTTAAAGCGGACCCAAACCAAACATTTTTTTTATTCAAAATATTTAGTTGCACCACTCTGACACATACAAACATAAATAAACACTCCTTCAAGCCTATGAGCATTTCAGTGCATGTTTTTCACCCTCCTCTTTGCACAACTAGGGTTATACAGGTGGCAGCCATTAGCAATTCCTCCATTGCTGGACACCATCTACTCCACCAGTTTGCCGGATTATTTGCCGGCAATATGAAAGGAAGGGGGGGGGTTCTTCAATAAATGTAAAATATTTTATATTTGTCATCATGCAGCTGAACAAAGGCTGCTATTTATTATTATAATTTAGAAAAGAGATTTTATTTCTGAAATCTTGTATTTTTAGTTTGGGTCCACTTCAAGGCCAGAATAAAGTGCTATTCTACGCTGACCTTTTCATGGAGATGTATTAAAGGGATTTTGTGTACACAAAAGATATGTTCAATTGATATGCATTGGTATGGCTAAGATATATTGGTACAATGTTCAGGGTGGGAATGGCCCAGTCTGAAACCTTGTGTAGTCTTTGTAATTCTGAGAGAAAGATATCCTATTACCAGGTCAATGGGAATGACCTCTGCCCTTACTTGTACAATTTAAATACATACAGAAATGTGGACCTAAATGCTGAAGAGAGACATTCCCAAATCTCAGTTTATGAGGGTGAAAAGAAATTGTAGACGTGGCCAAACTGCTCTCATGGACTTTGGCTTTATTGAGGCCCTACTAAACTCAATAATGAACAAAGCAAATTTATGAAAGCAAACACTTACATTTGTGTAAATTATAAGAATCATCCTTGGAGATTAATCTTTTGCTTAGCTGCACTTGTCAGACAGGCTTAACATCTCTAGAGCTTGTTGTTTCCAGTTACCAGAGATTTGTTATTCAACCTGTCTCTTGTGCCTTACAAAGTCTCACCTTATCATGTTAACACACATTTGTACTGTAAGATGGGATTCTGGGAAATGTAGCCGCCTAACCATGTATTTAGTTAGTAGGCTCGGTCATGCTCTGAGAGAGGAGCAGAAAAGCAAAATTACTACTGTACAACACTCTTAAGCAGAAAGCATGGCCTGAAGAATAGTGTTGGGCGAACATCTAGATGTTCGGGTTCGGGCCGAACAGGCCGAACATGGCCGCGATGTTCGGGTGTTCGACCCGAACTCCGAACATAATGGAAGTCAATGGGGACCCGAACTTTTGTGGTTTGTAAAGCCTCCTTACATGCTACATACCCCAAATTTACAGGGTATGTGCACCTTGGGAGTGGGTACAAGAGGAAAAAAATTTTTAGCAAAAAGAGCTTATAGTTTTTGAGAAAATCGATTTTAAAGTTTCAAAGGGAAAACTGTCTTTTAAATGCGGGAAATGTCTGTTTTCTTTGCACAGGTAACATGCTTTTTGTCGGCATGCAGTCATAAATGTAATACATATAAGAGGTTCCAGGAAAAGGGACCGGTAATGCTAACCCAGCAGCAGCACACGTGATGGAACAGGAGGAGGGTGGCGCAGGAGGAGAAGGCCACGCTTTGAGACACAACAACCCAGGCCTTGCATGAGGACAAGAAGCGTGCGGATAGCATGCTTTGTACCACCATGCAGTCATAAATGTAATAAAGATAAGTGGTTCAATAAACAGGGACCACGCGGCAACGCTAACCCAGCAGCAGCACACGTGATGGAACAGGAGGAGGCGCAGGAGGAGAAGGCCACGCTTTGTGAGACACAACAACCCAGGCCTTGCATGAGGACAAAAAGCGTGCGGATAGCATGCTTTGTACCGCCATGTAGTCATAAATGTAATAAAGATAAGAGGTTCAATAAACAGGGACCACGCGGCAACGCTAACCCAGCAGCAGCAGCAGCAGCAGCACACGTGATGGAACAGGAGGAGGCGCAGGAGGAGAAGGCCACGCTTTGTGAGACACAACAACCCAGGCCTTGCATGAGGACAAAAAGCGTGCGGATAGCATGCTTTGTACCGCCATGTAGTCATAAATGTAATAAAGATAAGAGGTTCCATAAACAGGGACCGGCAACGGTAACCCAGCAGCAGCAGCAGCAGCAGCAGCAGCACACGTGATGGAACAGGAGGAGGCGCAGGAGGAGAAGGCCACGCTTTGTGAGACACAACAACCCAGGCCTTGCATGAGGACAAAAAGCGTGCGGATAGCATGCTTTGTACCGCCATGTAGTCATAAATGTAATAAAGATAAGAGGTTCCATAAACAGGGACCGGCAACGGTAACCCAGCAGCAGCAGCAGCAGCAGCAGCACACGTGATGGAACAGGAGGAGGCGCAGGAGGAGAAGGCCACGCTTTGTGAGACACAACAACCCAGGCCTTGCATGAGGACAAAAAGCGTGCGGATATAGCAGCAATGCTTTTTGCCGCCATGCAGTCATAAATGTAATACAGATGAGAGGTTCAATAAACAGGGACCGGAAACGCTAAACCATCCCAGATGTTCATCGGTCATGTTACTTGGTTGGGGTCCAGGAGTGTTGCGTAGTCGTTTCCAATCCAGGATTGATTCATTTTAATTTGAGTCAGACGGTCTGCATTTTCTGTGGAGAGGCGGATACGCCGATCTGTGATGATGCCTCCGGCAGCACTGAAACAGCGTTCCGACATAACGCTGGCTGCCGGGCAAGCCAGCACCTCTATTGCGTACATTGCCAGTTCGTGCCAGGTGTCTAGCTTCATGCCCGGTTTCAGGTCCAGCGGTGCCAGCCACAAATCCGTCTGTTCCTTTATTCCCCTCCAAATTTCCTCCCCTGTGTGCTGCTTATCCCCAAGGCAGATCAGCTTCAGCAACGCTTGCTGACGCATGCCAACAGCTGTGCTGCACTGCTTCCACGATCCTACTGCTGCTGGTGCTGGGTTAGCATTTCCGGATGAGGTACAGCTTTGAGATGCGTTGGAGGAGAAGGAGTCAGAGAGGTAGGTGCTGCTGTTGTTATCCAGCTGTTTGCGGCGTGGGCAACACCCGCGCCGTAGCAGGTGAGGAATCGCTGCCAGGCTCCACAAGGTTCACCCAGTGCGCGGTAAGGGAGATGTATCGACCCTGGCCGAACGCACTCGTCCAGGTGTCAGTGGTGAGGTGAACCTTGCAGGCAACGGCATTCTTCAAGCTTCGGGTTATTTAGCTGACCACGTGCTCATGCAACTCAGGCACTGCAGAGCGCGCAAAGTGGTAGCGGCTGGGAACAACGTAACGTGGGATGGCCACTGACATCATGCCCTTGAAGCTGTTTGTCTCCACCACTCGATATGGCAGCATTTCGCAGGCCAGAAGCTTGGCTATGCTGGCTGGCTGTTACTGCCACGGCCCGGGGGTCATTTGCTGGCAATTTCCTCTTGTGCTCAAACATCTCAGAGACAGACAACTCAACCGTAGCGCTGCACACCGAAGGGCTGTTGGTTGTTGTGTTTGATGAACACTGGGAGACCTCAAGAGCACTAGTCCGGAAAGTGACAGTGTCAGCATCGTCTGATGTTTGTGAATGTTGTGAACCACGCAATGGCTGGGCTACTGCTGCTGCTGAGGCGGGTCTGGTGGTGAGTCTGGTGAACCCAAGGGAGGCAGTGTTGCTGGTGGTACCCTGTCCTGCCGCGTTTGCCCACAGAGTGGGATGTTTGGATAGAATGTGGCGGCTCATGCTGGTGGTGGAGAGGTTGTTAATACTTTTCCCCCTGCTCAGGCGGGTCTTGCACACCTTGCAAATCGCCATGGTAACATCCTCAGTGCAGTCTTCAAAGAAAGCCCAGACTTTAACTGGCTGAGGACTCGGACCTCGTGCGTGATGTGCTGGTGCTGCTTAACCCACTGCTGGACGCTTGAGAGGTCATCCAAGTAATTATCTGGTCCTGTTCTTTTGGATCTGTGAGGGTTGTTGTCCTGGACAACATGGGCAGTATTGAGTGGGTTTTCTTGGGTGCTCCCCTGTGGCCTGTACGTGAACCGTCAGGGGAAACACCTCTTCCCTTGCCCCTCCCTCTTTCACCGGATTTCTTCCTCATTTCACTTATCCTTAAAGTACACGCTGACTGGCAGCAGTACAGTGGCAGTACAGAAATGCTATACAGTGGTGGGTGAGCGGTGTACCACTATTGTCAGCAGTGACACAGAGCACAATGCTATACAGTGGCGGGTGAGCGGTGTACTACTGTTCCCAGCAGACACAGAGTGGAAGTAAACACAATGCTATATAGTGTGGCTGAGCCGTGTACACAGAGTGGCATTAAACACAATGCTATATAGTCTGCTATATAGTCACCCCGAACAGGGTGATGTTCTGCAGAACCCGAACAGTGGCAAACACTGTTCGCCCAACACTACTGGGAGGGAACGCAGATTTTAGTACCTAAACACACGATACAACATGTTTTCCGGGGTCGGACTCTGAGGCACATACAGATGGTCCCGATCATCATCCTCATCATACAACTCTTCTCCTGAGTCTGACCCACCCACCACCTCTGCCACCCCAACATCCCCAGACACAGACCCCTCATCGTCCTCAACATTAACTTGGGATGCTGGCCTGAGCCAGACCTCCTCCTCCACATCAGGCCCCATCATCTCCTCAATGGCAGCCCTCATTAATCGCTCTGGCGACGGACTGATGGACACAACGTTCTCCTCCGGGGAGGGCTGCTGCTGACCACTGGCTGCTGGGGTGGATGTTATAGCTTGCGTGGGGCGTTGGCTGTTGCTGTTGTTGGGAGTGCTGCTCACAGCGGAGGTCTCTGGGGAACTCATGTTGAGCTCATATAGTGGTTGACGGTGAGTGGAGTATTACTGATCCCAGCAATATACACACTGACTGGCAGAGTACGCAATGCTATATAGTGTGGCTGAGCGGTGTACACAGAGTGGCAGTAAACACAATGCTATATAGTCTGGCTGAGCGAGCGGTGTACTACTGTTCCCAGCAGAATCAGAGTGGCAGTAAACAATGGTATATAGTCTGGCTGAGCGGTGTACACAGAGTGTCAGTAAACAATGGTATATAGTCTGGCTGAGCGAGCGGTGTACTACTGTTCCCAGCAGAATCAGAGTGGCAGTAAACAATGGTATATAGTCTGGCTGAGCGGTGTACACAGAGTGTCAGTAAACAATGGTATATAGTCTGGCTGAGCGGTGTACACACAATGCTATATAGTCTGCTATATAGTGTCAGTAAACAATGGTATATAGTCTGGCTGAGCGAGCGGTGTACTACTGTTCCCAGCAGAATCAGAGTGGCAGTAAACAATGGTATATAGTCTGGCTGAGCGGTGTACACAGAGTGTCAGTAAACAATGGTATATAGTCTGGCTGAGCGAGCGGTGTACTACTGTTCCCAGCAGAATCAGAGTGGCAGTAAACAATGGTATATAGTCTGGCTGAGCGGTGTACACAGAGTGTCAGTAAACAATGGTATATAGTCTGGCTGAGCGGTGTACACACAATGCTATATAGTCTGCTATATAGTGTCAGTAAACAATGGTATATAGTCTGGCTGAGCGAGCGGTGTACTACTGTTCCCAGCAGAATCAGAGTGGCAGTAAACAATGGTATATAGTCTGGCTGAGCGGTGTACACAGAGTTTCAGTAAACAATGGTATATAGTCTGGCTGAGCGGTGTACACAGAGTGTCAGTAAACAATGGTATATAGTCTGGCTGAGCGGTGTACACAGAGTGGCAGTAAACACAATGCTATATAGTCTGGCTGAGCGAGCGGTGTACTACTGTTCCCAGCAGAATCAGAGTGGCAGTAAACAATGGTATATAGTCTGGCTGAGCGGTGTACACAGAGTGTCAGTAAACAATGGTATATAGTCTGGCTGAGCGGTGTACACAGAGTGTCAGTAAACAATGGTATATAGTCTGGCTGAGCGGTGTACACAGAGTGGCAGTAAACACAATGCTATATACTCTGGCTGAGCGAGCGGTGTACTACTGTTCCCAGCAGACACAGAACAGTGAACAGAATGCTATATAGTGTGGCTGAGCGAGCGGTGTACCACTATTCCCAGCAGACACAGAACAGTGAACAGAATGCTATATAGTGTGGCTGAGCGGGCGGTGTACCACTATTCCCAGCAGACACAGAACAGTGAACAGAATGCTATATAGTGTGGATGAGCGAGCGGTGTACCACTATTCCCAGCAGACACAGAACAGTAAACAGAATGCTATATAGTGTGGCTGAGCGAGCGGTGTACCACTATTCCCAGCAGACACAGAACAGTGAACAGAATGCTATATAGTGTGGCTGAGCGAGCGGTGTACCACTATTCCCAGCAGACACAGAACAGTGCACAGAATGCTATATAGTGTGGCTGAGCGAGCGGTGTACCACTATTCCCAGCAGACACAGAACAGTAAACAGAATGCTATATAGTGTGGCTGAGCGAGCGGTGTACCACTATTCCCAGCAGACACAGAACAGTAAACAGAATGCTATATAGTGTGGCTGAGCGAGCGGTGTACCACTATTCCAAGCAGACACAGAACAGTGAACAGAATGCTATATAGTGTGGCTGAGCGAGCGGTGTACCACTATTCCCAGCAGACACAGAGTGGCAGTAAACAGAATGCTATATAGTGTGGCTGAGCGAGGTACACAGAGTGGCAGTAAACAGAATGCTATATAGTGTGGCTGAGCAAGCGGTGTACTACTATTCCCAGCAGACACAGAGTGGCAGTAAACAGAATGCTATATAGTGTGGCTGAGCGAGGTACACAGAGTGGCAGTAAACAGAATGCTATATAGTGTGGCTGAGCAAGCGGTGTACTACTGTTCCCAGCAGTGACACAATGACAGGGGGGACCCTGGCTAGCGTGGCTGGAGCGCGAACTACCCTGCCTGCCTACCCAAAGCTAAACCCACAGACAAATGGCGGAGATATGACGTGGTTCGGGTATTTATTTACCCGAACCACGTGACCGTTCGGCCAATCAGAGCGCGTTCGGGTCCGAACCACGTGACCCGTTCGGCCAATCACAGCGCTAGCCGAACGTTCGGGGAACGTTCGGCCATGCGCTCTTAGTTCGGCCATATGGCCGAACGGTTTGGCCGAGCACCGTCAGGTGTTCGGCCGAACTCGAACATCACCCGAACAGGGTGATGTTCTGCAGAACCCGAACAGTGGCGAACACTGTTCGCCCAACACTACTGAAGAAGAATAAAGTAAGTATGGTAATGCACATATATGCATATAAGGACAGCACAAGCTATATAAAGAAATAAACATATCAAAACATGAATAAATATGCAAAATATATATATTATACTGTATCATTTATGCATGTATATCCTTAAGAAGCATAACTGACCTGGTGTTACTGAACGGACAACCACAGGCTTCTCACTGCCAGCAACAAATCCAAAGCCCAGAACCGGATCTCTCCTCATCTCCACATTCCTCGGCAAAGGAGGGTTGATTTGGCAACTTTCAATTCGAGGGTCTTCAAATGTGCCTGCCTGCGTCAAGTGACTGCAGAAGAAGAAATAATAAATAAGCTATGGTTCAGCTGTTTGCTTTCTAGCTTAATAGTTCAGTGAACAAGTGAATGGAAAAAGAAACATCAAGTTTTCTGGGTTATGTGTGATGATGAGTGGTCAAAGTTTCTCCCAAGAAATGACACCCTTATTATTTCCATTACTGACTGGCTTGTTAACTTGTATGAGTGCTTTGCAATTATACATTTAACAAAAGGGATATGACAAAAAGTGTTAATTACTAGAATACATGGAGCCCAGAAGCAATGAAGCTTGCCGAAAGAACCTACATGTTGATTTCATTTAAAATAATGCGATGGCATGTAAATTCGGAAGTTACATAACAGCCAATTAAACTTAAGAATGTTGACAGACTCTACATAAATAAAAAAATACACAATAGGACTGGTAAGAAGAAGGAACATTAGCAGTTTGTGGCCAGTGATGAACTTACATTTATATTTTAAGAGGTTACTAAAATAGTACCCTGCTGTATATTGCTGAAGTCATCCCTATTTTCAGGAGTGTTGGGTCTGCCCTGGTGCTGGGTAAGCTCTCGATATTTACTGCCCTTTTGTCAGCCAATCGCAGCTGCTATATACTGAAGGAACTTGTCATGACCATATATCAGTGCTGTAAATAATCAGTATATGAAGTAGCTTCTGTGCCTTCAGGAAGAGCTGTGGAGGTGGTAAATAACACATTACTGAAATATTACACAGTCTTTATCAATTTACAGACTGGATCTGTTTTGAATGCTACAGAATGGTAGGTGATCTTTCTTCACTTTCTGTTGGCCAATGGATTGGCTATATCCCTTGCTTGATTCACTAAACCGTGATAATTCATAGCACAGCCACGCTAGCAATTTCATGTGCAATCGCGCACAAAATTTTGCGATCACGTGCAAAAATTTGCGATTGCGCACAAATACGCTAGCGCGGCCATGCTATGAGTTATCATGGTTTAGTGAATCAAGCCCACTGTGTGGAAGAACAAAATATCTGATATATAGATGATATTATCTAGCTGCAGCTATGGAAGACCCTAAGAGCTACCAGCAAGTGCATTTCTAGTTTTTGTCTGTTCAGCTTTTTGCAACAGCATCTTGTGCTGCCTGACACATTTATCAGATAAAATCTTGGTCAAGGTGCAGCATGTCCTTCTAATATATTATTTCGAAAATGTTGGACATTGGAGAGAAGGGATAGAGGCAATACTGCCAGTTTAACAAGTCCTTCACCAACCTTGGGAGTACAGTACTTGTTTTAAAATATAAATGATATCCACAGTTTTAAAGGAAAAGTAATACCTTTGTCTTGAGTTCAGTTTAAAGTAGACCCGTAACAAAGAAAGCGGAAAAATAAGAGACAGTCGGCACTACCATTTAGGGTGAGAGAGATGGCAGTCCGCTTCTATCAGTGTGCTCTCTAAGATGACAAAACAAGTGGATAATATCTATGAAGAACAGAATCTCAGCATTACTAATGTATGAAGCAACAGTGGTCCTTTATTTAAACAGTACAGATGTTAGATAACAAGACAAAGACAAGACAAATAACATTTATATTGCGCTTTTCTCCTTGCGGACTCAAAGCGCCAGAGCTGCAGCCACTAGGGCGCGCTCTATTGGCAGTAGCAGTGTAAGGGAGACTTGCCAAAGGTCTCCTACTGAATTAGTGCTGGCTTACTGAACAGGCAGAGCCGAGATTCGAACCCAGGTCTCCTGTGTCAGAGGCAGAACCCTTAACCATTACACTATCAGCCAACTGCTAGCATGCATGGTGGCCATACTAGTATTAATGAACGGTGGGTGGATAGTGAAGAAGATAAGCCCCTTGACCTGAACTGTTCAAATAAAGGGCCACTGTTGCTCTATACACCAGCAGTGCCAAGATTCTGTTCCTCGACATAGACAGTAAGAAAGGGATGCATAAAAAAATAAAATTACATTTAAAATACATTTTTTTAGGTATTTCTTCCTTCATTGAAGATCAATTATACATCTAATATTAGGTTCATTTTTTGTCTAATGCAAAACATCTTCTGTGAGAAAGCTCAGGACCCAGGTTTATTTGACCATGGCCAATAATTGCTACTGTCATGCAGAATGTTTTTCTTTGCTTGCTCCAATTTTTCATTTGATTTTAGATTCCATTTATGAGTTCCCTAACTTTGGCAATGTCATGGCTTTCTCTACAGAATACACAAACAGCTGATAGGTGACCCAGAACAAAGAGGAAAGTGTAAGGCTTAAAGAAACCCAAAAGCTACCATATGACTTTCTCCGTCAGTAGCAAAAAGAAATTGTAATAGAAGAAGAACCCAGCAGAATGAAAAAAAAAAAAAACGTACTGGTAAGTGTTGTCAGTTATTGTTTTTAGTTCTGGGTAAGCTTTATGTTCTGTGAGTTTAAAATGTTTTGAATAAACTTTGATGTTACAGACAGCTTTGATGAATCATTCCAACATGAAACACCGTAATTGATCTTTAAAATGAAGATACGATTTTGGTACTGTCACTTTTTAAAAGGTAATGCTAATGCTGAAATTGATCTCATTACTCACTTACTTGAAAGGACGTAACACCAGCATAATCAAATCATTTGATTTGGGGGGATTTATTCAGGTAGGTGAATTACAGAACTAATATCTGAATTTAGAACAATAGGATGTTGTTTTAGTTATAGTACTAAGTCTGAGCACACTATTGCCCTGCCTTAAAGGTTTATTTAAAGTAGAACTCAAGCCAGAACTTTTCATTTACTTTGGGTAAAATCCAGTGGTGTAGCAGTAGGCGAGGCAGAGGTTGCAATCCTACTAGTGGCCTTGGACCAGAGGGACCCACCAGGGGACCATCTTCAACTGCTGTATTAGCTCTTCATTGGTGCTATGTTGTTAATGATCAATGGTATATGCATTCTGGACAGTGGTAATCATTATCAGGCTGTTCCCCCACCCTGATTGCACCTCTTGGACAATGTTTTGGGCAGGTTTTGGTGTTCCATATCATGCAATTGTTATGTGCAGAGCTTGGTGGGGCCAATGTAAAACTCCCACTGGAGCCCATAGCTCTTTAGCTATGCCATTATACTAATCAAATCAATAATTTAAATGTCTACAAATGCCTGTGTAGGAAAGTCAGAATCCATACACAAGTGTTCAGTCGCAAGAGCAGATTGCCAGAGAGTTCTAAGCAAGAGACGCAAAACACAATTGCAGGATGTGTTCACGGTACCTTTAAGACTAACTAGGAGCTTCAAAACTACACATCACACTAACCTTACCTTCTTGGGGAAACATTTAGTCAGTGGGTATAAAGGCAGTCATCTCTATTTCATTTAAAAATACTATTTACTTTCCTCTTGCACCTTCTCTCTCTCGACTATTACCTGTTTTTTTTTTTGTTTTTTTTTTTTAAGCTTTCTTGGCCCCTGTTGCATGCAACAGAGGTCCCGGGTAAGCAAGGCTATTAGCCCCGTGCACGGAAAAAGCGTGAGTGCCCTAAAGCACCCCCACAAAACGTGCACGAGTAGCCACGGGCCCCACAATGCTGCAGGGCCCTTCCGGTTGTTCCCCGAAGGGAACCTTCCCCCTTTGCCTTCGGCTCAGGGGGTGGCATCCTCCAACACCCGAGGGGTTGAAGGATCCTGGGGTCCTCCGAGGAGGACCCCTACTGCGCCCAGTGGTTACCCAAAGGGCCTGGCCATGTGGCAACCGTGTCCACATGGTCTGGGTGGCTCCCCCGAGAGGGAGCCGGGTGGAAACCGAAGTCCCCGTGCCAGCAAGCTGGCCCCGACCTTGCGGCCGGAGTGATAAAAATTCCGCACTCTCCCTAGCCAAAAGGCCGGGTAGCTGCGTTAGTTGGTTTTGCATATGGGCAGTACAGACCAAAGCACCCTACTTCCGCCTGAGATCTGCCACATCTCAGGTTTTTTCGGGTGCACCTGGAGCGCCACTTCCAGGGGCAGTACGCCTAAGCAAAGCCCTCAGCCATTCAGCCTCGACCATGGTATAGATCCATTCCATCAGTCCCTGGGAATTACGACCAGGAAGGACACCCTGCCACAGTGCCATCCTTCCAGGTCCCCCCAAAAATTTCAAGAACAGATACTACACTTGATCTTAGCCAAAAGGCCGAGAAGCGACTATTACCTGTACTCTACTTAGTGATCCAGAACTAGTATGCATATCAGGAGTTCTACCCCCTCGGTGACATGCTTGTTACATATGTGATGCTACTTAAGGCAACCATTGGGTCTGGGTAAAAACCTGAACAGCTTAGGAATTAGATTGGCTCCATCTGCTACCAGGATGGTTGCATTTAAAGAGGAAATGTAGTGAAAATAACAATGAATAAACTTGCTTACTTTTTACAGTATTCATTTATAGATTATGTAGTCAGTGTTTACCCATTGTAAAATCTTTCCTCACTGATTTACATTCTGAAATGTATCACTGGTGGTGACATCTTTAGTTCTGCCAGGTGATCTGTATGGAATGTTCATTGCTGAGAGTTCTATGCACAAAGGGTGGTAGTGCTTTATTGGCAGTTGGAAAAAAGGAGTTATTTCCCACAACGTAACGAGGTTCTCAGACAGAAAATTGTCAGTACCATGGTCATGACATACAGTAGGAGGGGTTTCTCCACAATATCAGCCATACAGACACCCCTGCTGATCTATTTGAGAAAAGGTAAAGATTTCTTGTAGGAAATGAGGTATCAGCTATTGATTGGGATGAACTTCAATCCTCGGTTAAAGTTCCTCTTTAAAGCAACAACAATTCAGCATAGCAAGCTGAATGCATTGACAGATATAACTAGTTATGCTTTCTGTTTTCTTATTTGTGATCTATAGATTGTGCAATTCATGTTTACAGCATCTCTTTATATCTGTACCCTGAATTTGGCTTTTTTGTGACATCACCAGGCAGTCTCTTCGAGAAGGACAGTACAGATAAAAGCTTCCTGCGATTGATAAACATTTTGAAATGAATTCATATTTATTGACTTATTTGGACTACATATTGGGATCAAACATATAAACTAACTACTGGCTACTACATTGACACTTTCCTGAATACACAAGATTAATTGTTAGTAATCATTCTCCACCTGGTAGGCTTTTTTGGTGAACCCATCACCTACAAATAATCCACACACACTGCATAGCATTGTTTGCTCAAACAGCGCTGAGTAGAATGTTTTTTCCAGTCACTCAGGGCATTGAGAAGAACTGGAGATGTTAGAGGTGCCCTTTCAACATGCGTATGAATAGTTTCCTGCATAGATGAGACAATGACATGAGAATGAATTTGAAAATGAGTTGATGAGAAGACGCCAGTATGGGAGACTGGACATCACCCAATAATGCAAATTAACTCTTAAACGTAACTTTAGCTCTAATGTCAAGCAGAATTTATGTAGAAATGGCAATAAAACCAGCAGAAAACAAGAAAACACAATCTTTTGCAGCCATATACTGTGTACCCTATTTCAAAAAATTTTATTGTCTTATTATGGTAAACAGAATAAAATTATCTACTAGTCCTAGTCACTTTGGCATTTAATAGAAGGTCATTTTGCAGCACAGTGGGAGCCTTTGATTTAAGCCATCTGGAAGTACATATGCTAGAGAAAATTGAAAGTACTGAAAGTAATGTCAAGGACTTTATCAAAGAATTGAATGAGACTCACTAATGATTAGAATTTCCTCACAATACCATTTACGGAGCTTATAAATTTTACTGGACGATGAAGTTTGTATACCGGTATATACAAAGCACAGGTTCAGCTTGTACATGGGCATGATCTGCATCTACTTGAACTAAGCGTAGACTTCAGTATTGATTTTCTGCTGTATTTCTGCTGTATTTCCCCCTCCCTCGGGTAGAAAACACTGTTCAAACAAGTGCTTATGATCATGATGAGTTTGGAACTCCCTACCACACCCAGTAAAGACAGCACCATCCCTGGAGCTATTCAAATCCAGACTGAAAAGCCACCTGTTTAGCCTGGCATTTCCAGATTTATAAAATTCTTCCTCTGTACCACGATGGTCGGAGCCATGCTTATGCGCTTTGAGTCCCACGGGAGAAAAGCGCTTTACAAATGTTATTTGTTGTTGTTGTTGTTGTTGTTGACATATTACATGCCCAAGTGTCTCTTGCCTTACAAGGAATCTGAGGTTCTCTTCGGACAACTGTTGAACACAAAAGGCAAGGCCATCCCTGGGTGGCCTTGAACCACCAACCTTTCTGTTAACAGCCAAATGCGCTAACCAATTTGCGCCACAGAGACTGTGCACGCAGTTGCTGCTAAATGATTTTATGGGGATGTATGTGTGTGTTTTGGAGGGAGGAAGTAAGTCTGCTCCAAGAAGTTTAACGCCACTTTTTCCTACAACTAAGCATTCACTGTGTGGCAGCAGAGTGGTGCAGCGGAAGCGTGCTGGGCCCATAACCCAGAGGTTGATGGATCGAAACCATCCTCTGCTAGACATGATTTAATTTTTGCACCTCGCTTTATCGCATGGGCAAAACGGTTTCCATAGCCCTGTAAGAGAAAGTGTAATAAGGGCCCTGCCGTAACATAGATATCACGGTAGCTAAGACTACTCCTGGTCCTTTCTTGTAGTTGAAGAGATGAGTGAACTGGCTGGCTTCAGCCTGTAATGTTTATAGTGGTGAGCATAGATGCCTTCCAAGCAGTTGACCTGGGTTCAATTCCTGGTCAATGTACGTGAGCTTGCTTTTGACATCCTACAAATCCTTGGAAGACAAGATCCATGAGGAGGAGGAGGGAGGAGGGTTTTTTATGTTTGTAATCGGTTTCGGATCTGGATATCTGCAATATCCGTGGATATCTGGATTATGCGTCCAAATATCCGCAGATAGCTATCCGGATTTAAAAAAAAATCGGGAATCCGAATCGGATAGTGAAAAAAAGTTTGGATATCCGGGTTAGCCGGTTATCCGGAATCCGGATGAGCATCCCTGTGTGTGGAGACCGACTTAGTCATGGGGCAGGAAGTCACACGGCGTGCAGGCAGAGATGCTGTGTGCGGGGACTGACTTAGTCTTCGGGCGGGCAGTTAACAGGTATGCATGGACTGGTATACTACACAGCATGCGGTCACACAGGTGCAGTGAACAGGTAGCAGTGACTGGTATTACAATACAATGGGCAGCTGTCACACAGGTGCAGTGAACAGGTATGCAGGGACTGGTATTACAATACAATGTGCAGCTGTCACACAGGTGCAGTTAACAGGTATGCATGGACTGGTATACTACACAGCGTGCGGTCACACAGGTGCAGTGAACTGGTAGCAGTTACTGTTATTACAATACAATGTGCAGCTGTCACACAGGCGCAGTTAACAGGTATGCACGGACTGGTATACTAAACAGCGTGCAGTCACACAGGTGCAGTGAATAGGTATGCAGGGATTGGTATTACAAATGTGCACCTGTCACACACAGTTGCAATGACTGGTGGTATATTACACTGCTTGCGCTCACGTAGGTAGGTAGGTAAGTGCACTGAAAGGTGAACAAGTGCAGTGATGGGGATTACAAATGTGCAGCTGCCTGTCACACACACACATACACAGGCAGGTACCCTGAACAGGTGCAATGAATGGTGGAATTAACAATGCGTGCGCTAATGTAGGTATAGGTAGGTAGGTGCACTGAACAGTGAACAGATGCAGTGATTGGGATTACAAATGTGCAGCTGCCTGTCACACACACAGATAGTCACTGAATGTGCTGGGCCTGGCAGTGGCACAGTAGGAATTACCAAGGTAGTCTATGCAACACAAGTGTCTGTGGGCCACACACAAAAAACCAAAAAAAATAGATCACAAGATCAAGATTAGCTCTCAAAAGAGCTGTTGAGGGGTGCTTTTTTAGCAATAAGAATCAGCAAGGAGCAAGCCAACAAGCCTACAAGAGCCTAACTAAGCTTTCCCTATAGCTCTCTCTGCAGCAGCTCTCCCATCTCTAATTACTGCAGGCACACGAGTGAGTCCAATGCCTGACGCTGCCTGCCTTTTATAAGGGGGGGGGGGCTCCAGGAGGGAGTGTAGCCTGATTGGCTACAATGTTCCTGCTGACTGTGATGTAGAGGGTCAAAGTTGACCCTAATGATGCACTATGGGGGTGAATCGAACTTCCACAAAAGTTTGCGGTTCTCCGCGATCGCGAACCACGGAAGTTCGCCGGTTCCTGTTCACCTGCGAACAGTTTGGGCCATCTCTACTTACCTTGTCTTACAATATCAGCAACATTATACACCCTTAGATTAGGCAACTTTGCCCTTATCGATTCCTTGGGATTTTGCAAGACTTCCAGGGGAATCCACGCTCTCTTTCCGTAAAATAAAAACATTTTAAAAGCATTTGTCAGAGCCTGTACATCTCTGTGCTTCAACAGGATAGGAAGTGTCTGTAAAGGGTATAAAAGTTGCCCAGAAATGTAGGTAGGTCCTACCATCCCGATAGTTCCATCAGAACTTTATTAAACCGGAATATAACCCTGCATTTCAACTTTGCTCTAAAACAAACAAAAATAAATGCAACCAGCATTTTTTTTTTACTAGACCAGCTGTGAGAAAACGCGGAAAAGCCGCCGCGAGTACTCAAGGTAAGGCGGCTGTTTCCGCGTTCAACATGGCACTTTGCGCGCATGGGCCTGCATCCACTGGCCTGACGGAGCACGGAGCAACTGCCGCATGCCCAGTAAACAAGGCGGCAGATTCCGCGTCCGACGCGGCGGTTTGCACGCATAGGCCTACATCTGTCCGCATGGCGGAACGCGGAGAAACCGCCGCGTGCTCGGATAGCGGTGCGGCTGGTTCCGCGTCCTGCACAGCGGATACTTTGCAAAACAGATCTGGTGGGGCTGGGACTGATAGTCCACACAGGTTTAGAAGGACGCGCGCGCGCATTGAGAGGCAGAGCTTTTATGACAGCCAGAAGGGTGTCAGCTGACCAAGCCGGTCAGCTGACAATTTTACCACTTCCCATTGGTCCAGCACTTAGGGGAGGCGCTGGAGAGCGCTAGGGTATATATACTGGATGCTGGTCATTTCTCTGGTGTCTGCCGTTGCGATCACTACGTGGTAGCACTCAGACCTTTTGCTAAAATCTGTGTTGTGATTTCTCTGTTATACTTCAGACTAGTTTCAGGGTGTTGATGATCAAGGAACTCACACCCAAGACTAGGGAACTGTATTATCATTCTGTTATACTTCAGATTAGTTCCAGGGTGTTGATGATCAAGGAACTCACACCCAAGACTAGGGAACTGTATTACTATCCTGTTATACTTCAGACTAGTTTCAGGGTGTTGATGATCAAGGAACTCACACCCAAGACTAGGGAACTGTATTACCACTCTGTTATATATCAGACTAGTTCCAGGGTGTTGATGATCACGGAGCTCACACCTTAAGAATAGGCATTGCTATTATCTGTTATGACTTCCTGCTTTCCTGACCACTCTCTTGATCTTTGAATTGGTACATCGCTATATCTGATACTCTGTTGCCAAACTCTGCTTGTCCTTGGATTCCGATTCTGTCTCCTGTCTTTGTACCTGATCTGTCTGTCTATTGACGACCTGGCCTGTCCGACCTCGAGAACTCTTTCCCCTGTTGGGAGATAGTTCACAGACCTGTCAGTGACACTTCACCCCTGGTGTCACTCACACTCTGGTCCTTCCCTCTCTCAGCCTGGCTCCGCCCCTTGGGAAGCCTCAGGCCATTGGAAGGAATCTGTTCTTTAGGCAGTACCTCCTACTGCCTTGCACCCTCTGTACGGGTGCTCTCCTCAAAGTATTACTGTTGCACCAAACACTCAGAGATTACTTAGGTGTCCAGAGGTTAGAGATATATCTGATTATCGGTGATACTGCAGATCATCAATAATCGAGTATATATCTGTATTCTCGGTGATACTGCAGATCACCGGTAATCAGATCCTCTCTGTGTTACACCGATCGTTACACCAGCATTGGAAGGGTTACACAGTGCTTTAAAGTTCCTGGAGATTTCTGCAAACGCATCCGAAGCTGACATAGATACATTTTGTTTACATAAATGTATCTAAGTGTTGAATGTGACTCATCTCTCTGACTGAGAAGGAGTTGGAGGACAGCCAAAGAGTGTGTAACATTTCTCAATAGATACATATAACTAAATAGAATGTAACAATCTGAACTTCTGCATATCTCTCCACGGAACTTTAAACCTCTGTATTTAACCCTTCCAATGCTGATCTAGTAAAAAAAAATGCTTTTTGCATATAATATGCTGTAAATAATGTTTTAGAGCAAAGTTGAAATGCAGGGTTATATTCCGCTTTAATCAGAGGCGTAATATTATGATGATAAAGTTGAGCGGCATCCCTGGGGACCATAATACCAAGATATGTGATACAATTTGTGAAACCAACACTGATACTTCCCTCCTCTGACAAAAAACATTTTTGTTTATTCTGAGACCTCTAAAAGCACCAAATGTATCTTGCAGAACAAATATGTCTTGTATATCCCCCTGGCGAACAGTTGCCATCAGTACGTGCCAACAATAAGTTGAGTAAACCCTCTTGTTAATGCCCACTCGCAACTCTGCAGGGAGGGAGTAGAGGAATCTGTCCATCTGTGGTAGGCCGAATTCACAGTGCATATAGGCCGCAGGCTGTAGTTTGACCAGCACTGGTCTGGACCTATTTTCCAGGTCCTCCACACAGGCTGTCACTCAGTATGATCTGTTTTTTTCATGCAAATCAAAATGCTTCTGGAGGTTTGCCCTTGAATCTTTCAGGGAGCTAGTGCAGTGTTTTACCTCGTTCAGCCGTGTGTAATGTTGTTGCAGCTGCAAGGTGAGTGATGCCATGTGTGCCTCCATAGCTTTAGAGAGAATGCTAGCTAAGTCATGCTGCAGATGTGATGCAATTTAAAGTGGTCATACATCAGACGACTTGGCGGCCGATCGACCATCCAATTCAATTATTATAATCAGGAAGGAAATTGGTCGCATTGTCAATCGTGCATGCCGCAAGATGTCAGGCTGAAGTTGGTTGGTCGGGTGTGCGGCGGTACGGCAGACGTTTTCGGAACAAGCAATGAAACGGCGAAACCCTCACCACTGCCGCCACAATGTATAAATGTGCCCGGTGTATACACTTATACATTAACTGTCCAGTGTCAACTTCAACGCGATGACCATCCATCTTGCTGGGTTCTGCATACATGCTAGCAGCGCATGGCGTCTGATGTCAGACGCTATGCGCCACTAGCCTGTGCACGTGCATGCAGCTATGCAGCTGCCCCGGCAAGATGGACTGTCTCCGCACAGAGGCTGCTACCTGACAGGTAATGTATAAATGCAAACACTGGGGGAGCAGGTTTATACATTGGGGGGCAGCAGCGTTGCAGATGCAGCTGGCTCAGCGATTCCCTGAAGATTTCATGCTGAAATCGGATGGGAATCAGCCTGTAGTTTATGGACAGCTTCAACCAAGAGACAAATGTATCTCTAATTATATTCGATCAGAGATAAATGTGTCTTTTTGTCGATTCTGACCATAATCGTCAGGTTTATGGCCACCTTTAGGCAGCCAATTTCTTATAGTTTATGACCAGCTTACCCCTCTATAGAGTGTTGGAGGCTGCCTCTTTAGTGGCTGAGTGCTGGTCAGACTGTGATGCCATTGCTGCATGGAAGACCACACGGTCCTTCGATTTGGAAGCTGTCTGCAGCTTCTGCTGTGTATTCACCACAAACTTTTTAATGGAGGTTTGTAGCAGCAGTCCAGGGATATAGCCCGCCTATACCGGGAGGATTTCAGGCAGTGATAAGGTAGGGTTAGCACAGGTTGCTATATAGCAAGGCACAGGAAGACATGGCCCCTACATGAGGCACCGGAACCGGAAATTATTTACAATTTTATGCGGTCAATTCTTATCATCAGTGTATCACAAGTACCTAAAATAACCAGCAGGTGGCATGCTTCTTGACTTTTCAGAGCAACAACACTGGTGGCTCTGCAACACTGTAGAACCAGCTTAATGCACACTGGAAATAGATTAGCTGGAATAGTGCTCAGGAAATATTTAACAACAACAATTCATATGCTTTATTAATTCTCTGCATTGTGGGCTAGGAGGTTCCCATTGCTTCATGAGTGATTATGGGTGAGCAATGGGTTGGGGATAAGCTGAGTGCACGTTTCTCCTATTTAGTGCCCCATGTTTTCAACTACTAACTGATATAAAGTCTGGTGGAGATCCATGTTTTTTTTAAAGCTGCTAAAAGGACATCCAACGGGAAAATAAACTGATGAGATAAACAATAGTATCTATCCTCCTTCTCCTAAAAATGACTTTTTTTAGATATCCCACAGTTTTATTTTATATTTAAATATCATTTTTAAGTTTTTACTGTTGCATTGCCTCTGCTCAATGGCACCTTTATTGAAGTCTGCCAGAGCGCAAATCTATGAACTATTGACCATTTTTATCTTTTTCCTGCTCTCAGAAGCCATTTACTGCCAGGAAAGTGTTTTATGGTTGTAATTACTTATCAGTGAGGGTTATGCTATAGTCCGACCCAGTCCCGACCCGGACAGAAACTGTTACATGCATACCTAATTTGTAACTTTTTTCAGACACAGAAATAAAAAAAGGAACACAGCCTAGTCATTTGTGTTCTTGGCACTATACATACACATCTTTATCTCATCATGTCACATGTCACCTCGGTTGTCCTTTAATGCAATGTTAGCAGCACAAACCTCCCCAGCAGTTTGTTCTCAATACAAACACTGGAGGTGACAGCACTGTGAATCATGTGTTTGGTTAATGAGGTTTGTGTTGTTGAGGATGTCAGTACAGTGCACAGTAGGCTGCTGTAATGAACATCTGTTCTAAAAAAAATAATTAATCTGTCACTTTTTTTCCCAACTGCAGTTCATAGCAGTTAGTAAATGGGGATTCATGGCACCTGCAGGCAGAACTAAGGCATGTGCCCTGGGCGCAAGGCCCCTGTGAAACCAGGATCATGGGTGTTCCTAAAAAAAGTACTCAGTGAATATACTGGCAAATCACACTTCTGTCAGGAGGAGAGCGGTAGGCTATATGTAATATATTCATGTCAGTGGTGTATTCTTTGTAAGGCTTGTTTAGGTAGGTACCACATTTTCTTTCCATTCTTCCTTATGCAGAGTAGGCGGTATTTTGTTCTTCCACCTTTGTAGAAGTAGACAGGTGTTTATTAGTATGGCAGTAGTATAGTATCTTGGCATCTTTGAATGACAATTTCAACATGATCATTTTATTTAATATATCACATATCACAGCGAAAACTTTTGAGGACAGTCTTGCTAGTCTGCTTGTCATTTTTTGGCCATTCAAACATTTAATGAATGTGCTGCAATTTATAGACCCTAGCTAATTTGTAGTCCATGTTCTGACAAGTGTGAAGATGCCTGCCATATACCGGTGATCAGATTCAGCACTAATTGCTGATTCAGCTTATTGAAGTATGGTAAGGTAAGGAACGTCACTATGGCACGACACTCGCTAAATTCCCTCTCTGCTTATTGGCAAGGTAGAGAGGCGGAGTACTGCTGGTCCCAGAAAACAGAATTGCCTTTGTGCTAAAAGAGTCATATTTTTTAGTGCTGCTAAAATGACTTGCAAATCAGTATTGCCTGACAACATTTTATTTTGGTTGCTATTCATTTATAGGATAGGATTTAGGAAAGTGGTGTATAGCCCTCTCACCCAATGAACCAATCAGATCATAATAACATCTGTAACCCCTTGCCGATCATATTTTCAGGTGTCTAATTCATGACTGGACTGCCAAAGTCAGGCAGTGTAGCCAAGCACTAGTGCTTCCTGCTCTACACTGCACCACCTGCTCCACACTTCCCCACCCCCTTTACACGTTTGTTCATGCTCTGTCCTCCATTAAACAAGAGCAGTGGTGTAGCTAAAGAGCTATGGGCCCCAGTGCAAGTATTACATTGGGCCCCCCAAGCACTCTACACATAGCAATTGATACAGCGCACCAAAACCAACCAAGACCAGCTACAGTATCAGAGGTGCAAGAAGGGGATGGAGAACAGTGTACTACTATTGGGGAACTGACTACTACTACTCATAGCATCTATAGAAGTGATTATTACCAGCACAGAACCAATAGAGAGCTAATACTGCAGTTCAGGGAGGGCTCCTCAGGACCCCTCTGGCCCAAGAGCCCCAGTGCAGTCGCAACCTCTGCACCCCCTTTTGCTATGCCACTGAACAGGAGGCCTGCACTGTAAGAGAATGCCCCATTGCTTTATTTTCCTATTACCAAGAGAAGCTGTTTTCCCTTGTCTTCCCCTAAATTTGTGACTGATTGCAACTGGAAAATGCTATGAAAAAAAAAGAATACAAAAACCAAGAATCAGCAAAAGAAATAATTCTAATCACTTAGATCCTTGCAATCAGCAGCACTGGACAAAATGCCAGGTAGAATTAATTAAATAAAAAAAAAAAATATTACTTCTTTTTTTAAATTGCTCATTGTTTTTAAAAATGTTTCTGTCAATACAAATAGTATATCACTGTGTTACAAAGAAAGCTTAATTTAGCATAAAATTATGATGTCATTAAATGGATGTTATCAGATAAAAAAACTGAAATTTACACTGGTGTAACACATACAAATTGTTCTAGTTCTAAAAATGTTAAAGTATTACAGGGCGATTAAAATTAATTACTGAGCTACATATGGCAAAAAAAAAAAAAAAACTGGTCTAAGTCAGAAAGCCTCTGAATTTGGCTTTAAAAAGGGTAACCACACTCTAGTACAACATCCTATACAAGATGTTCCATCACTTCCCCAGTCACTTTTAATTAAATATTAGAGGAGCTCCAGTTTATGATATTACTATATATACTGTTACCCTAAATATTTTGGACTATCATTAGCCTTCCTGTAAATTCTTGCTTATGGATGTCTGTTAAATAATAATCCATACATTTGTATAGCACTTTTCTCCTGGCGGACTCAATTGCTCAAGAACTGCAGCCACTAGGACGCGCTCAAGAGGCCACCCTGCAGTGTTAGGGAGTCTTGCCTTGAACTCCTTACTGAATAGGTACTGACCCTAGCCAGGATTCGAATTCTGGTCTCCCATGTCAAAGGCGGGGCCCTTAACCACTACACTATGCAGCCACTAAATACACCAGTCCTCTCAGACTATGATCCAACCTACTTTAGGATCACAAAGTAGCAATTAGCAAATCCCACTATCCAGCTTCAGGGAGAGTGTGCAAAGAATCATCATTGTCAGTTGGCAGGCGATGCAGGGTTGGTGGTTTGGAATGAAGCTTTTGTTAATAATTAACCTATTTTACACACAGCCTAGAGAGGAGGGAGCAGAAAGATATAGGAAAAGGCAAAGAGAACAGCAAATATCCAGAAAGTGCACATACCTTCCACTTAGCTCTTTATTATGCCAAGGCTTACTAATTTATTTTTAGTAGGAAAATTGAGAAACTGAAACCAACACTACATTGCCACTTTCACTGTGAAGTAGCACAATGATCATTACACAGCACGAGGCTTTGTACAAAGAGTTTTAGGCCATGCCACCAGTTTTAGGCCATGCAGCCATGCACTAATCCTTCCTATTACATTGATTTCAATGCACAACATGCAAGGGAGATTGAACTGATATGTGATAGTATAAGATACTCCACCCACATAGGTAGAACATTGCAGTGTAAAAAAGGGCAGAAACTATTTGATTAAGATCAGGAGCAAACCCAGGATTTTCAAGAGGGGGATTCATGAAAGGTCTCTCTCAGCCACACACAATATAATAATATTGTAGGACATTAGAATATGACTATGGTAGGGATTAGATTGTGAGCTCCTCTGAGAACAGTCAGTGACATGACTATGTACTCTGTAATGTACTGCAGAAGATGTCTCTGTTATATACTGTAAATAAATAATAGTAAATAGAATAAAACAAACTTACTTTTAAAAAATTTTTTTAGAGTATGGTGGGAGAGAGATGGAGGGACAGGAGAAGTGGGCTGATTGCAAGCATTGTTATTGTTATCTGTATCCACTGGCCTCTGCGGCACATTCAGTGAATACAGATAATAATGAGGACAGCTGACATCTGTAATGAAGGGGAAAGTGAAGCATTTTGCATGGTCCCAACTTCTTATTAGCACACAGAAGGGGCACAGGGCTGTACTCATACCTGGGTCTGTGCTCTTTCAAGTTCCCCAGAGCTGTTCCATGCTGTGCAGACACACTACTGCTACATCTAAAGTCAACTGTAACCGTAAAGGAAGGATAGGGGCGGCATATAGTGCAAATGGCAGCACGGTGCTGTGAGATGCAGGATGTCTGCAAACATTCTGGTGTCTCGACTTGTGCCTGTCCCCAGACACTGTAATGGCCCAGGTCTTAGGGGAGATTCTGGATACTAGTTATCCCTCCCTAAAGTACCTATGAAGGTGTGAGGGCTATAGCAATAAGCTAACTGTAGGCTATGCAGTGGTGCCTTTACTTTTGATAATGGGACACATCTTTTAATTTGTGTTCAGCCTTTAGATGTTCCTGTCCCAATCCTTTTGTTTATTGTCAGACATATGTACCAGCAGACTCTGAGCTCCTTGAAGATCTCTTCACTTAAAGTTCTGCATATTGCTGTCTGCCAACCTGCATCTTTTGCCATTATCCACTGAGAAAGGAGCTGTGCTCATAAACAGCATTCTCTGGGGTAATAACAGCAAACGGGGAACAGAGGCGCCAGCAGGGTAAAAGTGGATACAACCTTTAAAATTTGCTTGGAGGAAGCGGTGGACTTACCTCCATAAAGCAGACACAAAAGACTGTCTGTATAATAGTAATCACATTTATTATATAGTACCTCAAAAGTGCAACGCGTTTTGCAGGCCACGCCCGCTTCATCAGGCAACAAACGTGGGGACAAACAGAATTTCAGCAGTAGCAGGAGTAGCGCCTCACTGGGGTAATAAGTCTGGGGTAATAAGTCCTTACTTTAATTTGTGGGAGAATTAATCCTTGTACTCACTTTTATGTATATTTTGCTGCATGTGAGTGATTATTTATAGGTGGATTTGATCTCTTGTATACAGCAACATTCATTTAAATTGGTACTTTGAATTATTTGGATATCCGTTGCTTATGTATTACATTTCTTACTGACTTTTTATATTGCTCTGTAGCAAATCAAAAAAAAAAATCTATGGATGCATTTTTGCCGTGTTTATGTCCTGTTACCCAGATAGTCTAATTGTGTATTTTTACTTTTCCAATACATTTTTTTCTGATCAACTAATGAGGTATGTGTATCAGTTTTACCATCCAATTGGACTGAAAAAACAGCACCATATATTCTGTATAAAAGAAAAAAAAACTGAATTTGAAAAAGGTGTATAAGCGGAGTGTAACTTTACACTTGCTTTTATTTACCTAGTGCTTTTATACTAAGCTTCCAAAAATACTTAAAGTTTACAAACCTGAAATGTATTCATGCACAATTTTGCCCTTTAATGAAGATGCACAAATAATTTAAACACTAATGCTGTTTTTCTAATTCTAATATTAAGCAAGAACAATGGCAATGGTAACTTATTTGCTAGGCACAATCGATACTCCAATGTTTTGTGCCTAAAGAACATTCCACTCATTGATTAATTACCTTATCTTCTCTATTTACTAATGAGACTGTTAATCTTGATGGGTTTCAGATGTGAGCAATTATCAGGACCCCTGTTGGGAAAACACATCCACTGGGAACTGGCATCTAGATTAAGTTCATCAATACAATTCAGCTAAGAAACATATAGCCTTGCATAATTTTGGTTATTGATGGTTTCTCAGCTAAAGTGTGCAAGCGGAAACAAATTTGTTTGCCACGGACTGATTGTTCTGTATACATCATAAACAAACCAATGATTGCATCTTCCCCTAAGCTAGACTAATATTGTACATTGTAACGGATGGGCCGATGTCATGCTGTGCACTGACTTAGCTAAGGAAATAGCAATTCAACATGTTTGGGATTAAGCAGTTTCTATCTTCTTCTCACTGAGGATAGAAAAGGTGAAAAGATTAACAACTACCATCTACTGATTTGTCACCAGCCTCAGTAATCTTGGCATGATGTGCAGCCAAACATGGTCCAGTCCTTGGTCAGTTATATTTTAAGGACAACTGAAGAGAGAGGAATATGGAGGCTGCCATATTTATTTCCTTTTAAAGAATGCAAATTGCCTGGCTGTCCTTTTGATCCTCAGCTTCTAATAACTTTTCCCATAGACCCTGAACAAGCATGCAGATTAGATGTTTGACTGGATTTGCCGCATGCTTGCTTCAGGCAAAAGATTAGGACAGAACTGAGGCATGAAAGACCAGCAGGACACCAGACAACTGGTATTGTTTAAAAGGAAATAAATATGGCAGGCTCTATACCCCTCTTACTTCAGGTGTCATTTAATGCTGATATAGTAATAGGCTGTATACAGGAGTCTTAAAGAGGAAGTTTAGTAAAAAAAAATAACTTAATATTTAAAATTCATTCATAAAATGGAAAGGTGCCTATCATTTTAAAGCTCTCTTTCTCCTCTTTCCAATGATATATAAACCGCCACCCTACGCCTTTTAGTTTTTGCCATTTTCGCTATTAAAATTGCCGCGGACGCGATTTCGATCGCGAAAATAGAGAAAACTAGAAGGCGTAGAGCGACGATTTAGGGGTCGTCCTAAAGTCAGCAGAATGGAGCTGCTGACTTTAGGAAAAAGTCGCCCTGTGTAATACAATGTAACTATGGAAAGATGGATATCATTTTAAAGCTCTCTTTCTCCTCTTTCTGATGACCCCTAAATCGTCGCCCTACGCCTTTTAGTTTTCTCTATTTTCGCGATCGAAATCGCAGCCGCGGCAATTTCAATCGCGAAAATAGCGGAGACTAAAAGGCGTAGGGCGGCGGTTTATATATCATTGGAAAGAGGAGAAAGAGAGCTTTAAAATTATATCCATCTTTCCATAGTTTCTGCACTGCTCGGAGTCCCTTTAAGCCCAATCTACACAATACGATTATTTGTGCGATTCAATTATGATTCTATTTACGATTCAATTAAATCTGACATGTCCGATCGGGATTCGATTCGATTCAATTCGATTTGCCATGTTGTACAAGGGACAAATACATTTCATTTCAACTAATACAGGTTGGATGGATTTACTGTATTTGTTGTTGTTCTCATATATCGTGATGGGTAAATAATAATAATAATCACTCTACAGCATATCTGATTTTTGTCATTGATGATTACTATATTTAAAGAGGAGCTGTTAGGTATAAGGTCTCAGAGAAAATAAACACATATATCAGTAGCTAAATATAGGCTGTACTTACATTACATATGCATTTCACTGTCAACGTTTGGATTTCACAGAATTTTTATATAGTATATGCAGAGAATGATGCTCCTGACAGCTCATGGCAGGTTCCATGTTTGTCTGTCTCCTATGAAGCCAAATGTGTCGTCATGTCCTCCCTGCTTCCTGATCACAGAAAAGCTCGTACTGAATAACACTAGTGTGCAGTGAATATTAATTAGCCATGTGGCTAGGAACAATAGCGGACTCCTGCAGTGTACTCTGCTGGGAGATTTATCAGTGCTGTGCGCTGGACTGAGTTACATGCTATTGTTACTTGACCCTGTAACTTCTCATTAGCAGCCGAGGGGAGAGCCCCAGAATGCTTTGCAGTATGGTATGCGGCTTGCGTCTTCTTAAGAGCTTGGGTCTAACAGCTTTGCTGATAAGCACACATCAAATGTAAGAGAGAATTTTATCTTCAGTAATGCCTTTTTGGCTTCCTTCTAAACTGTTTAACACAGGAGAATAGAGGTTTAAATTAGCTTTTGTAGCCTGACAGTTACTCTTTAACTACAAAACAAGCACACAGTCGTTTTTTCCCAACTTATACTATTTTGTTTCATTTTATGCATAGGGAATAGGGGTAATGTTGATGGTATCTTATATCAGTTAATCAATGACTACACTCTACACTCATATCATTTTTGAATCTAATTATGGTTATACAATCTTGCTGTGATAAAAGCCAAAACTGTCTATAACAGCTGTTTGTAATGTGCATTATATTTGTCTCTGTAAAGTTAATAAGCTCTAGTTGTACTATAAACCATCGGTTCTTGAGGTGCACCTGGGTTAAAGAGCATAGAAGACTTATTTGCATATTCCACCCACCACCTTCAAATGATGTATCATAGATGTTATTTCTTGTGCATGTACAATCTGTAAATACCTATCAGGCGCATCTAGGAAATAAACACATTCAGGAGCCCCAGATGACACAGGAAGAGGCATAAACCACTAAATAGCTTAGACCAATTTCCTTTCCAGGGTAAAAAAAAATGTATGTTGTTACATCCACACTGCACCTCACTTACCAAGTTACTCCCCACTCATCAAGTTTGGTTAGGTCACCTTGAAAGTTAGTGGCATGGTGCATTTATAGCTTTACCTGTTCCATTAAAGTTTATGAGCAATATGGGAGTATTCTGTCTATATCGAATAAAGGTGTTTTTGGCAATGGGCTTTTTCTTTAATGTTTGTATTTGCATGTAAAATTATCAGATAAGGAATTCAGTTTTATTTGTAATCAATCCCATTGCAAAAAGTAATAAAAAATAGTGTGGACATTGGGCTGCCACACTAAGTATACTACCTGGTATAGCAATAGGAAAAGTGTAAGATAGTTTCTGATTTTTGTCAGCATGTTTGTAATGCATATAATTTTTGTCATTGTTGTTTTATTTATTTTAATTCTAAAACTACTTTTTAAATGTTTCTTTTAGTATGAAGATATTAATTATAAAAATGAAAATGGGATGTTAATTTAGGGCTCTATCTACTGGCCCAATTTGCAAGCATTGAATGTATAGCATAAGACTAAATACAGTAGGATAGCTCCACAGAGAACAGTAAGATTTTGTTATCTGGGCATTAGCCCTAGTTTTCAAAACAATATCAGCTGGTGGTGTAGGTGGAATACCCCTCCCCCCAAACCACTTAAAGTTCTTCATATGGTCATAAAAAGTACACTTATCAGTTGCTAGTAAAGGTGATCCCCAACTGCCCCCCCCCCCCCAAAAAAAAAAACAACCACATACACAACCCTCAAATATTATTGGTGACCATATTTTGTATTTGTGTGCATCACTATTTCTCCCAGGTGATATTTCCTCACCTTATCTATAAAGTGCCCTTTGAGCCTAAGCAAATACGGCAATACTCAGAATAATTTTGACAGTACTGTTTCACCTACTTTTTGGAACTTTTTCAATTGCAGAATGCTAAAAAGATATATTAAACTGAAAATGAAACATTATCACCTAGAAGAAAAAAAAAGTTAATTGAATAAGGGTCATGGGCCCATATGCGATTCACTTTTTCTGCTGAGTTTTCTCCTAGGTGATATTTTCAGACATGTCAATAAAATACCCTGTAAACCACCAATGAGCAAAAAAAAAAAAAATACTCAAAATAATTTTGATAGTACTTTTCACCTAGTTTTTGGTATTTTTTACAAAGCAAAGTGCTGAAAAACTATTTTAAATTGAAGTTGAAAAATGATTTACAAGGTGAAAAAGTTAATTGCATATGGCCCAAGGTCTTTTGGAACCGTATTTGTTAATCCAGCATGCAAAAGAGTCAAAGCAAAAAAAAACAACAACACTGACATGTAAACATATTTACAAGAAATAACAGCAATACTGAAAAAAGGGAACTCCCCTTCACAATTTTTATTCAAACGGTTATTTCTCTTCAAGGTCTCCAGTCTACATTTGTCTTGTGCAAATTCTGTTCCTTGTTCACATCTGCAATGCACTCTAAACTCTTTCTTAAAAGTCTGAATTGCAGTGTAGTAGTTGGTCTTTGGGATTCTGGGAAATTTACACAACTAGGGTTCCATCATCTGGTAGACTAATTGTTTCATTTTAGCCACTAAGTGGGAAATACTGTGCTGAACTACTGTGCTTTACTGTAGTTTCAGGGGATGTATAGAAACACAGTATATTTGTAGGCTCTACTCTTGTAATACAGTTCTATAAACAGTTTAATACCTGTTTATTGACTTTGACTAAAAAGACAGTTTTATTTATGAACTCAGTAAAAATAGGAAAGGTGAGATGTTGTTGATTCTGTTAGAAATCATGTTCTAGCTTTTCTTTTTTTCATTCTGCACTAGACAGAAATGCATTCAAATGAGTTCATATCCAAGTAATTTGTAGGTCAAGCTTTTAAAAACTAAACAAATATCATAATTCTGCAGGGATGCGTTATGGAAAATTTAAACTATAACAAAATGATAGGAAGTACATGCTTGCTTTTTTTGCAGTATAAAGAAATGCTACTGTAATATTTTCTGTCAAAGTAACTGTGAAGGGCACTACTGATTTCATAAGGGTAGGAGTGGTATGAACAACTGTAGAGATCATGGGTATATATTTAAATGTAAATTGAATATACCTAGAATTAGCTCTAAATTCTGAAAAAGGATAGTAGTGGTATGTGTACAATTTTATGGGTCATTGGTATATATTTAAATGTAAATTGAATATAACTAGAATTAGCTCTAAATTTTAAAAAATGATAGGAGTGGTATGTGTACAATTGTATGGTTCATTGGTATATATTTAAATGTAAATTGAATATATCTATAATTAGCTTTACATTTTTAAAAAGGATAGTAGTGGTATGTGTACAATTGTATGGTTCATGGATATATATTTAAATGTAAATTGAATATATCTAGAATTAGCTCTAAATTTTAAAAAAGGATAGGAGTGGTATGTGTACAATTGTATGAGTAATGGGTATATATTTAATATATCTAGAATTAGCTCTGAATTCTTAAAAAGGATAGTAGTGGTATGAACAATTGTAGGGGTCATAGGTATATTTTAAATGCAAATTGAATATATCAAGAATTAGCTCTGAATTCTGAAAAAAAACAGCCCCAAACCCTAGTTTCTAAGAGCTCTTCTTAATGAATTCTAGTGTGCAATGTTCATATTTCCAGTACTTGACAGTAACCTATAAATCTGTACATCAGTTCACAACATTCATTATTATGTAATGGAAACATGTCAGTGAGTCTAATCCATTTATGATCTCAGTTCATGTACATTTGTGTAAAATATCAATTCACATGAACATATTAGTAATACAGTACAGGGTTGTATATTTATTTTTATGAGCAAAACATCTGGCTCTCCCAGCAGGAGTTTCCAAGGATACGCTGTGCTGCCTGGAGGACCAATTGTCTAAGAATATAGACTTTTAATAGAAACTAATAATCCATGCACCACCCAGTCATGGACTAATTTAAGAAGTAATTCTAAGAAGTAATTTTCTATAATAAAATCTGTGCTCACTTGACTCTTTATGCAATGTCTTCAATATTTTTGGGATTGAACAAAACATGTATAGGAGAAAATAATATAGTTGTGCTCGATACACTAAAACCCACTCAGCAATAGTACAAGTACTGAAACTGTCACATACTGAAGCACATTTGTCATAACAGTGAGTCAACAGTAAAGTCAACTTAAGCTCCCTAGCCCCAGAAAAGGATTATGATAAAATGTGGCCCTAGGCAAGATAGCAGTTTTTGGCCACCACTGATGATCACCTGGCTTCTTTTAATAAGATTGGTGGTGGTGGGGGTGGTGGTGGGGTGGGGTGGGGGGGAGGGGCTTGCATCTGACTCTATCTAGGTCCTCGGCAGCTGCCTAGGTTTGCCTTGTGGGTGATCGATAATCCGGCTCTGCCTACCCCAGTCTTACTTCTAGCTTACTGCAGAGTTCCCAACCTCCTATGGGCTGAGGTCTACATAGGTATTTGGGGAATAAATCACAATTATGCTGAGAACATTCAGTTGGCTGTCCAGTGTCACAGAGATGTAAGTGGCAATGTTCCTGCATGAAATTTTGTGCAAAATGCACAGATGGGATCTAACAAAAAAAATCCCATTCAGTGACATTCTTTCAATGGCAAAATCACAAAGAACTAGCTACACGTGAGAAGAGGTTGGTGATGAATAACATGTAAGTTTAGTTTATACAGTGGCTTGCAAAAGTATTCGGCCCCCTTGAAGTTTTTCACATTACGTCACATTACTGCTACTAACATGAATCAATTTTATTGGACTTCCACATGAAAGACCAATACAAAGTGGTGTACACGTGAGAAGTGGAACGAAAATCATACATGATTCCTAACATTTTTTACAAATAAAAAACCGCAAAGTGGGGTGTGCGAAATTATTCAGCCCCCTTTGGTCTGAGTGCAGTCAGTTGCCCATAGACATTGCCTGATGAGTGCTAATGACTAAATAGAGTGCACCTGTGTGTAATCTAATGTCAGTACAAATACAGCTGCTCTGTGACGGCCTCAGAGGTTGTCTAAGAGAATCTTGGGAGCAACAACACCATGAAGTCCAAAGAACACACCAGACAGGTCAGGGATCAAGTTATTGAGAAATGTAAAGCCGGCTTAGGTTACAAAAAGATTTCCAAAGCTTTGAACATCCCACGGAGCACTGTTCAAGCGATCATTCAGAATTGGAAGGAGTATGGCACAACTGTAAACCTACCAAGACAAGGCCGTCCACCTAAACTCACAGGCCGAACAAGAAGAGCGCTAATCAGAAATGCAGTCAAGAGGCCCATGGTGACTCTGGATGAGCTGCAGAGATCTACAGCTCAGGTGGGGGAATCTGTCCATAGGACAACTATTAGTCGTGCACTGCACAAAGTTGGCCTTTATGGAAGAGTGGCAAGAAGAAAGCAATTGTGAACAGAAAAGCATAGGAAATCCTTGCAACAAGCCATGTGGGGGAACAGCAAACATGTGGAAGAAGGTGCTCTGGTCAGATGAGACCAAAATGGAACTTTTTGACCAAAATGCAAAATGCTATGTGTGACGGTAAACTAACACTGCACATCACTCAGAACACACCTTCCCCACTGTCAAATATGGTGGTGGCAGCATCATGCTCTGGGGGTGCTTCTCTTCAGCAGGGACAGGGAAGCTGGTCAGAGTTGATGGGAAGATGGATGGAGCCAAATACAGGGCAATCTTGGAAGAAAACTTCTTGGAGTCTGCAAAAGACTTGAAACTGGGGCGGAGGTTCACCTTCCAGCAGGACAAGGACCCTAAACATAAAGCCAGGGCAACAAAGGAATGGTTTAAAACAAAACATATCCATGTGTTAGAATGGCCCAGCCAAGGTCCAGATCTAAATCCAATCGAGAATCTGTGACAAAATCTGAAAACTGTGGTTCACAAGCGCTGTCCATCTAATCTGACTGAGCTGCAGCTGTTTTGCAAAGAAGAATGGGCAAGGATTGCAGTCTCTAGATGTGCAAAACTGGTAGAGACATACCCTAAAAGACTGGCAGCTGTAATTGCAGCAAAAGGTGGTTCTACAAAGTATTGACTCAGGGGGCCGAATAATTACGCACACCCCACTTTGCAGTTATTTATTTGTAAAAAATGTTAGGAATCATGTATGATTTTCGTTCCACTTCTCACGTGTACACCACTTTGTGTTGGTCTTTCACGTGGAATTCCAATAAAATTGATTCATGTTTGTGGCAGTAATGTGACAAAATGTGGAAAACTTCAAGGGGGCCGAATACTTTTGCAAGCCACTGTAGTATGACATCTGAACCAAGAAGTAAAATAGTCCAAATATTTTTTGTGAAAGGGTACATAATATATTATTAAGTTTGTGAAACACTCTGGGCACAGTATTCTTTTTCTACATGCATTTAGTATAACATAACTTTAAATTAATTATAATGCATAAAACATTTTGTAAACAAATTTGTAGTTTTTCAAGAAATTATTTTATAACTCCTATACCAGTGTTTAAATCCTCAGTGACTTATAGCTATCTTTTTACGCCCATTCATTCTGAACTCCTCCCTCTTTTAGTCACATGGGCATAAAGGAGATGGGGACATCTGAAGACTTATGTCCCTGATGAATTATAGGCTGCGGAGAGACATAATATCAACCTGCCTTTGTGGGAGATGGAAGATTTTTAGCAGGCAGCTGGATGTTGTTGAGGAGCAATGCATTGCTGCACCAGGTTTATTTGTCTCTTTACGTTGCAGAGTACAATGTTTTAAAAAACTTGTTCCTGCTTAAAGTATACCTGTGGTGAAAATTTCAGCAAAAGTTAAACACTTACCTCATTAGTTATAATAATTTCTATATTTGTATCACGCATTTCTCCTGTCGGACTCGCAGAGAGTTTTGCCCATTGCCCAAGAAGTCCTTACTGAATAGGTGCTGGCTTACTGAATAGGAAGCAAAAAATTCCAGAAGGTCCGCACACTCTAAAGTACCATGTCCTGTTTATTCAAAACACGTGACGAACCATTCCACAACCAACGAGTTGTTTCGGGGCCCATTCTGTACTGTAGCCTTGACAAAGGGGACCCCACGGGGCCCCGAAACGACTCGTTGGTTGTGGAATGGTTTGTCACGTGTTTTGAATAAACAGGACATGGTACTTTAGAGTGTGCGGACCTTCTGGAATTTTTTGTGGATTATAAACATTGGTCCAGCACCTCATCAGTGGTGTTCGACTTCTTTCTCTGTGTACTGACTAGGAAGAGCTGAGACATTCACCCAGGTCTCCTATGTCCGAGGCAGAACCCTCAACCATTATACTATCCATTCTCTTGATAGTCCTGAGGCTTCCCCCATTCTCCTCAACCTTGCTGTTCCAGTGCTAGGACCCTCTGGACATATTTGACAAGCCTTGTGGAATATGTTCTCATGGCCGTGCTCCTATCTGTGTACAAGCTTGGCTGCACTGGGTGTGGTGCAAGTTGCGTGAAGCCACATATGCATGGCTTTTTTTTATCTCTATGCATGAGCAGCTCTGTGCTACTACACATGCCACACTTGTACCTTCACAGCGCGGCCATGCTCGTACATGGAAAGGAGCAAGGCTGTGAAGAAGAGGAGGGTCCCGGCAAGCAGCAGTGGGGTGCAGGAGAATCAGAGGAGCCTCTAGATCACAGGAGTCAAACACAAGGCCCATGGGCCATATGCGGCCCTCCTTGCCATTTTATATGGCCCTCCAGAGCTTCAAATGTGCATCATTGTAAGCAGAGGAACAATGACACCACACTGCCTTCCCAACCTGAGGAGCACACTGGTGACAGTTTCTAGTTGAAATATTGTCAGTTTGAGGTGGGGTGCAGCAAAAACCCATGGCCCCCCCTCTTGGCATCCAAACCCACACGGGCTAGCATCTTGCCTTGGGCCACATTTCATCTTGAAGATTTTCTTACTGAAGCAGCACTGGGGCAGGTAAGTAGCACTGGGGCAGTACTCTGCAGAAGGGGGAGGAGCTGCCCCCCATGTTTGCTATAGTTATGCCACGTAGCTTGAGACTGTTCAATAAATGTCAAATCTTACTAAGCAATTTGCTCTTTGACTTAGAATAGGCTTTAGATTTTGGCCCCTTACGTGATTGAGTTTGACACACCTGCTCTAGATCATCCAGAGGCTTCTCTCTAAGATAAGTATCTACCTTTTCTCTTTTTTTCACAGGTTCCCTTTAATTTATTCTAAATTCTGTTATATAAAATGTATATAAAATACCAGGCCTGAGCTTGGATCTTAATATGTTGCAAACCCAAAACTTGCCATGGTCATTGTCAGAATTTACAAGGTCCCATTTGAGGTTCTGTGCTCAGAACTAGTGTACTTCCTGTATCTTACAGAGGACAGTAATTTTGCTCAATGAGTCAAACCAGTACCTGACTAAGCAGGGCCATCACACTCCATAAAATCTGAAAACGGATTTTCTCATGGAGGATAATGCAAATTACCGATAAAGTCTCTACAGAAAGGTCAGATATGAAGTTAAAGCATTACATATGAGTTCGCAATTAAAGCGCTAACATTATTAGTTTTACAAAATATTAATAGCAATACGTGCTGTAAAGTACTGCACCATCTAACAGAAAGAATGCACTCGCTGTGAAACTGCATTAGTAGTTGTTCAGCTCATCTGCAGTCCTTTTTGTTATCTTTTTATCTTTTTATATGTAACTAGTTGGCCTAAGCTCGTTTAAAAATGGTCTCTTCACGCCGCCACCGCCGCCAGTCAGTGCGCACGTCCACCCGCCTGCCGCACGTGTACCAGCCCAACTCCCTGGCCCGTCCTCCTGTCCCAACGGTTGTCTGTACTGCGCACATGCGCAGTACAAATATCCACTGACACACAGACAGGGAAGGGATGACACAGGGACAGTTAGTTTTTATTGTATAGGATTGGTAACATTTTAATAATCGATTCAGTACAACTTTAAGTAAAATGGCCATATGAGCTGTCAGCAGCCTGTCTCACTTTTCCACCAGCTAAGGCCAATAACAAAGAGTGGTGAGTGGAGTTAAAGAACAAATGACACCCATGCTAACCTAGAAATAAAAAACACATATACATATGTAGAGAAATAGCCTGTAGAGTGGATCGGGGGTTGGCCCTAGAGCTGCGCAGCCGCACTCGCGCATATGTGGACTGCGCAGCCGCGGCTATCTCCATCGGCCATATTGGAAGAGGCAGGAGAGCCCGACCCGGTCTGTGGGGTCAGGACCGGCCCGGGGGGGACATTCAGCTGCGGGGACCCGGCGGAAAGGCACGGAGGGCGCCGATGGCGTCCTCCGTGCATTGATATTTCATGCAGGTAATTACCTTTTTTAACCTATTTTGCCTCGTAAGTCCTTTAACCCTAACTGATCGCCCGCTGTAACCTCAACTGATATACATACCTCCTTCGCCACTAAATTTATTAGGCGTGGGCAGCCTAATCCAGATATTTATCGGGGGGTAATTGGGGGTTATCGGGGGGTAAATTACCACCTGGGTAGCGGCATAGCCACAATTATCATTGTGGTCTTTGGTGCCCCCATTTTACCGCAGTGCCGCTGGTGCCCAAAATACCTGCTTTGGAAAAGGGGACCTGTCAATGCAGGAGTTCTGTGTTTGCTGGGACAGCTTTGAAGTAGAGTGAAAATGGGTGAATTTTAGCTTTCAAAGCAATAACAACAGGCAGTGATGATCACATCTACATGGATTCCACAAAAAAACCCTATTAAGCCCCAAGACAGCCTAAGAATAATGAGCCCAGTGATGTACTTCATCTTTAGAGTTGAAACTTTTGCCTACAAGGAAAATTAGCTCATTCTGAAATCTCCAGTGTGGCTTTAACAAAAGCTCAGAGTTAAGAGTTCTGACCCTATAAAAATCACTGTTCTGTAAGAAATGTTAATGTAAGAGTTCAGGCAGCGTGCTATATTTTGTGTCAGAACAGAGCAGTCAAATGCACCTTTGTTCATAATAGAGGTAACCTCAAGTTCTCTCTTTTTTTTAAAGATTCTTTATTTAAGAAGACCATTTTTATATAAAGCACTCCTTGCAAACATATCACATATCAAATAAAATAGACAATACTATAGGCCGACAGCCAA